>NC_083231.1:125563433-125703182 GCF_032191835.1 Heteronotia binoei | reverse complement strand
AACATGGCCCCGGGCAGGGGGCGCCAGGACGGCCGGAGCCGGCAGGCCCACGAGGAGGAGGAGGAGGAGGAGCGGCGGCGGCGGCGGCGGTGGCGACGCCGGCACTGAGGGCCCTTCCCACGCGCGCCCGCCCTCCTCCCGCCCCATCCACCCGCCGCCGCGCAGTGGGCGCCCTCGCCCGCCCGCCCGCCAGATAAGCCGCGCACCTGCCCGGCCGCCCCCTCTGATTGGCCAGCCTCACCTGCCCCGGGGAGGGGGCAGGGTCGCCCCAAAAGGCGGGCTGCGGGAGCCCCGGGAGGCTGCGCCCCACCTCCGGCCCGCCCCCCGCCCGCCCGCCACACCTCCCTCCCCTCCCCTCCCCTCCGAGGGCGGAGGAAGGAGACGCAGCCCTCTCCCGGCTGCTTGCGGGCGCTGGAGCGCCACTTCTGCCCGCCGCCTACCGCCCGGTGGGTCTCCCGACGCGGGACCGGCAGCAGGTAGGGGCCCCAGGACACCCCGCCCCCAGAAACTGGCAGGGAACAAACGCGGGGCTTGGAAGCCTGCCCGGACCTTCGCCCTCCCCCCAATCCCGGAACCCGAAGCCTTTCTAGAGGGCCAGCAAAAATCAGAGGGTCCTGTGGCGGGCTGTGGGGGGGGGGGGGAGGGGCGGGAGCAGCGGCTTCGCCCTCACCCAAAGACCCTCACATAGACGCGGGGGGGGGGGGCTTCCGGGGTCCTGTCCGACCTGAAGGGTTTTGGGAGGGCGGACTCGGGGCCCGGCTGCACGGCAGGGGGGGCTCACTTCTTGGCGGCAGATTCCAGCCCCCGCCCCCTCACCCCACTGCTGAGCCCTGCCCTGCCCTGGCGGGAGCCTCCGGGAAGGGGCAGAGCAGGCTTCCAACCCGGGCGGAGTGAAAGCATTCTGTCCGCAGAGGTTTGCTTTCCTGGCCCTCGTTTCCTGGAGCGCAGGATCGAGTCCCCCCGCCAGGTTCGCCGCAGCCAGCGAGGGGGTTCCGGAGGGGCCCTGGGGAAAAAGAGGTCAGCCGGGAACTGGCCCAGGAGGAGGCGCAGCCGGAGAAAGGTTGGCCCCCACCCAGCACCCTGGGGAGAAAGCACCCAAAGCAATAACAGAAGGAGAAAGATGGCATTTTTTTAAAATCCTGGCTAACGCCCACAAGTGCCCCGGACACCCAGGAGCGCCCCTCTCCGCTGCCGCTCCTTCCTGCGAAAGCAGACAAGAGGGGCGCGGGAATGAGGGGGGGGGGTCCCGTGGGCCGGGTGGGGGCCTTGGTGTCGGCCCGGCCTCCTCATGCCTGCAGCGCCGTTGGGGCCTCTGGGGGGGGGGCAGAAGGAGGAGCCCACGAGCGAAGGCAGGCCAGCCCTCCAGCCAGGAGCACCCCTCCGCTCCCGGTGAGGCGAGGCGGATCTCTCCAGCTCTGGGTGGCTGCTGGGCGCGCAGAGAAATGGATGGGTATTGGATAAATCGATGCATTGCCTATTCTGCATTTTATGCCATCTCTTCCTCCCTTTGTCTAAGTTTGGAGAAGAGAGGCCATTCCTAGCTTTGTACTCAGGATGTGAAGATGTAGGAGTCAGCCTCTGTTATTTTACTCCCAGTTTACCCTTCCCTTGTAGTTTTAAGTAAAGCAGTCATATTCTTTTAACACACACATGATCTCTGCGTATTCTTTGCTGAGATACTGGCTTCTACGGTCCAAAAAGGGTCAGGCAAATAGGCGTGAAAAACCTCAGCTGGAGACCCTGGAGACCCGCTGCCAGTCTGAGTAGACAAGACTGACTTGGATGGACCAAGAGGATCTGACTCAGTAGAAGGCAGCTTCGTATGTTCATGGGAGGACGGTGGCTCAGTGGTAGAGCATCTGCTTGGTAAGCAGAAGGTCCCAGGTTCAATCCCCGGCATCTCCAACTAAAAAGGGTCCAGGCAAGGAGGTGTGAAAAACCTCCGCTTGATAACCCTGGAGAGCCGCTGCCAGTCTGAGTAGACAATACTGACTATGATGGTCTGATTCAGTATAAGGCAGCTTCTTATGTTCATGGGAGGGATGGTGGCTCAGTGGTAGAGCATCTGCTTGGCAAGCAGAAGGTCCCAGGTTCAATCCCTGGCATCTCCAACTAAAAAGGGTCCAGACAAGTAGATGTGAAAAACTTCCACTGGAGACCCTGGAGAGCCGCTGCCAGTCTGCATAGACAAGACTGACTCTGATGGACCCAAGAGGGTCTGACTCAGTAGAAGGCAGCTTCATATGTTCATGGGAGGGACAATGGCTCAGTGGCAGAGCATCTGATTGATAAGCATAAGGTCCCAGGTCCAATCCCTGGCATCTCCAACTAAAAAGGGCCCAGGCAAGGAGGCATGAAAAGCCTCAGCTGGAGACCCTGGAGAAAAGCCGCTGCCAGTCTGAGTAGACAAGACTGACTTTGATGGAACGGGGGGGGGGGAGCGGGTCTGATTCAGTAGAAGGCAGCTTCATATGTTCATATGTCTATTGGGGAGGGACAGTGGCTCAGTGGCAGAGCATCTGCTTGCCAAGCAGAAGGTCCCAGGTTCAATCCCTGGCATTTCCAGAGCTGCTGCCAGTCTGAGAAGACAATACTAACTTTGATGGACCCAGGGTCTGATCCAGTAGAAGGCAGCTTCATGTGTTCTAACTCTGCTAAATAAATATTTTTCTCTAAGAATATCCAATAATGGGGCGACCCCCCCCCCCGCAGTCACTCTGGCCGGCAAGGGGAGGGGGCAAAGGCTGGCAGGAGGGCAACGGTAGCCTCAGATGGGCTTGCAAGCAGCTCTCTCTTGGCTCCCTTGTCTGGTGCTGCTGCCAGAGGAACCTCCGAGCTGGGGGGGGGGGGTTTGGCGGCATTTGAGGGCAGCCCTTTTCGCTCCCAAACTTCCCAGCCCGACTGTGGTGGGAACCTCCACAGCAACCCACTTGGCCAGAAGAGGGACGGGACCCCCACCTGCTGAGAAGGAGGAGGAGGAGCCCAATCCATCCATTGCGGACCTTTCAGACAGAAACTGTATTGGGTATTCTTAGAGAAAAATATTATTTAGCAGAGTTAGAAATGAGTAGTACAGCAAAGAATACGCAGAGATCATGTGTGTGTTTAAAAGAATATGATTGCTTTACTTAAAACTACAAGGGGAGGGTAAACTGGGAGTAAAATAAGAGACACTGACTTCTATAGCTTTACATCTTGAGAAGAAAGCTAGGAATGGCCTCTCTTCTCCAAACTTAGACAAAGGGAGGAAGAGATGCCATAAAATGCAGAATAGGCAATACATTAATTTCCAATCGCAACACTCAGTTTATTTATTTATTATTTATTTATTACTTTGCATTTATATCCCGCCCTCTCCGCAAGCGGACTCAGGGCGGCTTACAGTATCATAAAAACAATCATTCCATAAAACATATAAAACCATAATACATTTATCAGTTTAAAACTATTATTGGTAATTTAACTAAGACCTCCTATAGACTTTCACAGGCTTTCTCTCTAGCTAACAGATAGGTTACAGTAAACACATGTCACTTCCTGTTGACTACCAATAACAACAAGATTACTCACTTCCTGCTGACTATCAATACAACAGATTACTGAAGTGTTGTAGATGTGCTATCCCAACACCCCTTCTCAAGTTACAACACTGAAGTCACCTAAGTTCAGACTTTCAAGAAGAGTTTCAAACTTCTCCTTGGCAAGTGGTTTTGTCAATATGTCTGCGATCATCTTCTCTATAGGACAGAATTCCATTTCAACCAATCCTTCTTTGTTAAGTTCATCAACAATTTCTTGTGCATCAGTTTCACTTTGGCAGCACAACAACAGTCCATCCATTGATGTTAGCACATGTTGTTACTGTCCATCTTTCAGTTTCTTGAACAGGCTGGGTTCTATTTTTCCTGGTGGGAACCCTTGCTTTTGCAGTAATGCAGCTAACTTTTCATTCAGCGCTTTCACTTGTTCCTCTTTGAGATCTGCTGTCCCAATATCAAGGTGTTGAACATGTATCTCCTTTGATACTACTATACTTAGTAGAGTTCTGACCACTACTATACTTAGTAGAGTTCTGACCACAAGTTTCAGGGTTCAGGATTCTATACCCTTTGCCAAAAAGAGCGTATCCCACGAGGATACCAAGTTCTGCCCTTGCGTCAAATTTGCCCCTTCTTTCCTTAGCTACGAATGCAAAGGCTTTAGATCCGAAGGCCTTGATATACTTCAGTCCAGGGATTCTATTGAACCACATTTGGAAAGGGCATTTTCCTGTCACTTTAGATGGGATTCTATTATGGAGATATACAGCGGTGTTGACCACATCGGCCCAGAACATTTCTGAAAGTCCAGACTGCATCAGCATAGAACGTGCCATTCCTCGAATGGTCCTGTTTAAACGTTCAGCGTTCCCATTCTGTTGGGGGAATAAGAATTGTAGTCTTATGTTCAATTCCCTCTTGTTCCAGGAATCTTTGGAACTCCCTGCTGCTATATTCAGTACCATTGTCCGTGAATAGCACTTCAGGAGCTTTGCAAATTTGTTTTTCACAGCAGCAACAGAACATTTAAGCTTCTCAAAGGCTTGATCTTTGCTTTTCAGTAGATATACACAGACATATCTGCTGTTTGCTTCCATAAAAGTTGCAAAATACTTGGACCCTCCTGCTGAATCTTTAATTGGCCCCACAAGGTTGGAATGCACCATCTCCAGAAATCTGACATTTTCTTCAGGAGGCTGACTTTTATAGCTGGGGGGGCTGTTCCCTTTGCTTTCAGACATGTCTCACAACCATTTTTCATCACACCACAATCAACAGCATTGATATCACAGTCTTTCAGTAACTTCTGCACACTTTGCACATGTCTATGACCTAGTTTGACATGCCAAGCATAAAGACAGTTCTTGGGATCACATGTGGGTGACTTTGAATGGCACACTGCCCCATCAGCATCTCCAACATTTCTCAGGTAATGATAACCATCAGTTTCTTCAAGTATTAATTCAGTTTCCTCATCAAACACAATTTGGCCACTTTTCTCTTTAAGACTGATTTCAAAACCCTTTTGAATTATGCGTCTCGGGGACATAAGGGAGTGTGAGGCTTCAGGGCAAAACACACAGTTATTCCTCAGTCTCATTGTTCACAGTCAAAACTTTCAACACAACAGTCCCACGTCCTTTACTTTTTAGAAGTTGACCATTTACTTGGTGTAGCTTGGGTCTGTTCTGTCTGTTCATATCAACAAAATAGTCCAAGGAATTTGCTATATGGAAAAAACTGCCTGAGTCTAAAAGCCACAGACCATCCTCATTACAGCTCCCATCATTCACAGCAAATGCATGGGTATCAGATTTCTCTTCAGTAACAGTAAGAGCAAATGCTCTGCTAGGCTGTTGGTCTTCGCTTTCTGAAATACAGCATGCAAGGTTTTTGTTCTTTGCGTTGGGCTTAGCATTTCCTCTCCCACGCCCTCTAGAGGGGGTTCTTTCAGTGGGAGTACGTATAGCATGATCTCCTTCATGCTCCACACGTCTAGATGTACGTGTTCTTGTATAATGTCCATACTTAGAAAATATAAAACATTTAATATCTTTCTTTGCAGTTCCCTTTTGAAATCCAGCATTTACTTAAAGCACAGACTGTGCTTCCTGCTTATGAGGGCTTTGGCACATTTCCCGTCTGTTCCCCTCTTGCTCCAAAAAAGAGATTGTATATTCTAAGGTCAGCTCTTGCTCCAAAAAAGAGATTGTATATTCTAAGGTCAGCTCTTTCTGTGCCTAAAACACAGCAACTTCATTAGCATAGGGGCTTGGAAGTGAATTGGGAATCACAGCAATAACAATTTTATCTGAGACTGCATCTCCCACATTTTTCAGTTCAGAAACTGTTCCCATTACTTTGCTTTAAAAGTTATTGAGTTTCTCTCCTTCATTTTCATGTTTAGCAGCCTTTGAAGGAGAAAGAGGCTATTGGTCCCTGATTTTGACTGGTATTTCTGACTAAGGTAATCATACATAGCTTTAGTCATAATATGTTCCACAATTACTCTGCTCTCCTCTTCGTTAATGCTTCCCAAGATCAAAGAGATTCCCAAACCATCCGTTTTATCAAACTTTTCCCTTTCTGCTTGACCTGCAGGGGGATCTTTTATGAGCACATTCGAGGCCCCTTGAGATTTAAGCATTGCCCGGAGGCGAGCATTCTACCAAACAAAATTTGCATTTGAGAGAATTGGGAGATTTACGTAAATGCATGTTACTAATGACTTGATGCATGGATCTTGCTGGATCAGGGCGTCTAGGTGGAGATGTGTCTGCCGTTCTGTTCCTCAACATTGTTCCACTGGTCAGAAAGTGGTTGCAGGCACACACAGGATTAGAGAAGTTGTTCCTTTGTTCGTCTCAGCAGGGCACAAAGCACCGTCGCTTTCTTCTCTACAAAAAAACAAAAGCCAAATGAATGCACCTCACTTCCCTTGTTTCATTTGCATATAACAAGGCAAACTCTGGGGACTGAGAAGGTGTTCTTCGGATATATATTTACAAAACTGAGACTCTTGCAAAAACAGCTTTTTTAAAAAGTTGCCTGCACATAAGCAATCACACACACATAGGTATTTCTAAACTCTCTGTTTCTGGCTGCCCATAAAACTGGTGCCCAAAACCTGTTGGATATTCTTAGAGAAAAATATTATTTATAGCAGAGTTAGAAACAAGTAGCACAGCAGAGAATACACAGAGATCATGTGTGTGTTTAAAAGAATATGATTGCTTTACTTAAAACTACAGGGAAGGGTAAAGCTGGAAATACAATAACTCCCTACATGTTTACAGCTTGAGAACAAAGCTAGGAATGGCCTCTCTTCTTCAAACTTAGACGAAGGGAGGAAGAGATGCCATAAAATGCAGAATAGGCAACACATTGATTTCCAATCACAACACTCAGTTACTGGACTTTTAACTAAGACCTCCTACAGACTTTCGTGGCCTTTCTCTCAAGCTAACAGATAGGTTACAGCAAACACATGTCACTTCCCGTTGACTAACAATAACAGCAAGGTTGACTCTATAATTACTGAAGTGTTGCAGACTTGCTAATCCCAACAAAGGGCCACTGGCCTGATCCAACATGGCTTCTCTTATGTTCTTATGCCTGGGGCAGTGATATGCTGTCTTCTTGGTGCTTGCACTTGAATCCAGGTGGTGAGTATAATGGCAATGTTGCTGGGTGAGTGCACACATCTTGTCATAACCATGGGTGCCCAGGTCCATGGCTGCCCGCACCACAGGGACATCTTGGCTCAGCTTGGTCCCAGCTACCCGCAGCTCCCCAGGACAAGAACCCTCCTGGAATTGCCCCAGTCAGTCTGAAGGCAGGTCTGCCCTTGCCTGGATGTTGCCTGTGAGGCAGAGCAGGGCTCCGTCTCCTCTCTTCAACTCTTCTGGGCCTGCATGGACTCTGAGGCTATCCCCCTCAGCCATGGAGAACCCCCAGAAGGACCACAAGAGGCAACTGCCAGAGGAGGGACATGGCTCAGGGGCAGAGCATCTGCTTGGCATGCAGAAGGGTCCAGGTTTAACCTCTGGCATAGTTAAGGAAGGATAATAATAATAATAATAATAATAATAATAATAATAATAATAATAATAATAATAATAATAATAATAATAATAATAATAATAATAATAATAATAATAATAATAATAATAATAATAAATAAGAAGAGTGCAGATTTATTCCCCACCCTTCTCTCTGAATCAAGAGTCTCAGAGCGGCTCACAATTTCGTATACCTTCCCCCCTCCCACAACAGACATCCTGTGAGGTGGGTGGGGCTGAGAGGGCTCTCATAGCAGCAGCCCTTTCATGGACAACCTCTGCCAGAGCTTTGGCTGACCCAAGGCCATGCTAGCAGGTGCAAGTGGAGGAGTGGGGAATCCAACCTGGTTCTCCCAGATAAGAGAGCTCTGGCTGACCCAAGGCCATGCCAGCAGGAGCAAGTGGAGGAGTGGGGAATCCAACCCGGTTCTCCCAGATCACAGAGCTATGGCTGACCCAAGGCCATTCCAGCAGCTGCAAGTGGAGGAGGAGTGGGGAATCCAACCCGGTTCTCCCAGATAAGAGAGCTCTGGCTGACCCAAGGCCATGCCAGCAGGAGCAAGTGGAGGAGTGGGGAATCCAACCCGGTTCTCCCAGATCACAGAGCTATGGCTGACCCAAGGCCATTCCAGCAGCTGCAAGTGGAGGAGGAGTGGGGAATCCAACCCGGTTCTCCCAGATAAGAGAGCTCTGGCTGACCCAAGGCCATGCCAGCAGGAGCAAGTGGAGGAGTGGGGAATCCAACCCGGTTCTCCCAGATAAGAGAGCTCTGGCTGACCCATGGCCATGCCAGCAGGTGCAAGTGGAGGAGTGGGGAATCCAACCCGGTTCTCCCAGATCACAGAGCTATGGCTGACCCAAGGCCATTCCAGCAGCTGCAAGTGGAGGAGGAGTGGGGAATCCAACCCGGTTCTCCCAGATAAGAGAGCTCTGGCTGACCCAAGGTCATGCTAGCAGGTGCAAGTGAAGGCGTGGGGAATCAAACCCGGTTCTCCCAGATAAGAGAGCTCTGGCTGACCCAAGGCCATTCCAGCAGGAGCAAGTGGAGGAGTGGGAAATCCAACGCGGTTCTCCCAAATAAAAGAGCTCTGGCTGACCCAAGGCCATGCCAGCAGGAGCAAGTGGAGGAGTGGGGAATCCAACCCGGTTCTCCCAGATAAGAGAGCTCTGGCTGACCCAAGGCCATGCCAGCAGGAGCAAGTGGAGGAGTGGGGAATCCAACCCGGTTCTCCCAGATAAGAGAGCTCTGGCTGACCCATGGCCATGCCAGCAGGTGCAAGTGGAGGAGTGGGGAATCCAACCCGGTTCTCCCAGATCAGAGAGCTATGGTTGACCCAAGGCCATTCCAGCAGTTGCAAGTGGAGGAGTGGGGAATCCAACCCGGTTCTCCCAGATAAGAGAGCTCTGGCTGACCCAAGGCCATGCCAGCAGGAGCAAGTGGAGGAGTGGGGAATCCAACCCGGTTCTCCCAGATAAGAGAGCTCTGGCTGACCCATGGCCATGCCAGCAGGTGCAAGTGGAGGAGTGGGGAATCCAACCCAGTTCTCCCAGATAAGAGAGCTCTGGCTGACCCAAGATCATGCCAGCAGGAGCAAGTGGAGGAGGGGGGAATCTAACCCGGTTCTCCCAGATAAGAGAGCTCTGGCTGAACCAAGGTCATGCCTGCAGGAGCAAGTGGAGGAGTGGGGAATGAAACCCGGTTCTCCCAGATAAGAGAGCTCTGGCTGTCCCAAGGCCATTCCAGCAGCTGCAAGTGGAGGTGGGGGGGAATAAAACCCGGTTCTCCCGGATAAGAGTCTGCGTACTTCCCCACTACACCAAACTGGCTCTCCAGGATCTGGAAAGACCTCTGCTGGAGACCCTGGAGAGCAGCTGCCGGTCGGAGTAGACAATACTGACCAAGAGTCGAATTCATTAGAAGGCAACTGCATGTGTTCATGTGAAAAGGGGTCTCAGGCTGTGGGGCAGAATAAGGAGACATATTTAAGCAAAGATCCTCCCCGCAAGGCCTGGCATCTTCTGGAAGTGCTTCTCCTCCTCTGCACAGGCCTTTCACCAGGAATCAGCCAACAGAGCCATGGCCTCCTGTCAGCAAGACCTGAGCAAGGCTGCAAATGAGAGAGCCGTTGGGAAGTCTGAAGCAAGCGACTTCGTAGCACTTAACGCAAGAGCCAAGGGCACCAGCAAGCTCCCTGCAGTCCCCTTCTGAGCCACTGCCCTGAGGCACCTGGGGGACTCCACACGTGACCACGTGGCTGAAGATGAAGACCAAGATGGAGGTGATGCTGGGGGGTGGGGGATCTGCAGCCTTGTTCTGCCCACTCTTGGGGAAGTCAGACTCAGTTCCCAGTTATGGACCCAGCTTTTCTTAAACAGAAGAAACAGGTTGGGGGCCATCTACAGTTATGCTAGGTTTCGTGGGCCCAGTGAATCTGGCCATGCTAGTCCATGTGAGAATAACCTCAAGGCTATACTATGGCAACCCACACCGTGTGGGGTTCCCCTTGAAAGAACACAGGGGCTTAAAGTGATCCATTTGGCCGCTGGCACCAGCTGCTTGGCACAGGCGTCTCCTGCTTTGAGATCTCTGCACCAGTCGCTGGTTTGTTCCCAAGCCCGTGAGGGGCTAGTTCTGCCCTTGGTAGCCCTTCCTTCCCAGGGACCTTCACACCTGCAGGGCTGCCCCCTCCAAGATGAGCCCTCCTGGAAGACCCTCCTGTAGGGTCCTTAGGAAGACTGCTGGCAGAGCCAGGGCTTTCTTCGTTCCTGCTTTCCAGAAGTCTCCAGCTGGTGCAAAATGCGGCAGCACAGCTAGTAACCGGACTGCCTTTACAGGCAGGCAGTCGGCCGATGCTGTGCAAATTGCACTGGTTACCAACTGAGTACTGAATTCACTTCAAGGTTTTGCTATTGACCTTTAAAGCCTTACACGGCCAGGGACCAACATACTTGCGGGACCTCCTCTCCCCATACGAGCCCCAAAGATTGCTGTGACCAGCCAACCAATATCTTCTGGCCACCCCTGGCCCAAGGGACGTCCGGCTTTTTGGCCCTGGGGGAATCAGTTCCCTGTGGAGATCCAGGCCCTACCAGATTTACTTCCGTTTCATAGGGCCTGCAAGACGGAGCTGTTTCGCCAGGCCTTCGGTTGAGGCAAGCGGACGTCCTCTCATTCCACTGTCTATACCATCTGTTGCCCTCCCCCACAATGGGCTAGAAAACAAGGAGCCAAAATATTTGTTTCTTCATATGTGCCTGCCTGTGCATATTTTTGAGCTTTGTTCTGCTTGCATATTATTGAGTCAATGCTGTATTTTAACTGTTTTATTATGAGTGTGATCCGCCCTGAGTCCGTATGGGAAAGGGCGGAATAGAAATCAACCAAATAAGTACATAATAAATAAGAGCCCTCCTGATGCTTCCTGGAGAACTGGCAAGTTGCACAAGGCAGAGGGACTCAGGAGGTCTTTTGACATCACTACCTTTTGTAAAAACCCTAATTGCATTGTGGCTTATATGGATGTTGAAGCAGGAGCTCCTTTGCATATTAGGCCACACACACCTGATGTAGCCAATCTTCCAAGAGCTTACGGGGCTCTTCGTACAGGGCCTACTGTAAGCCCCAGGAGGATTGGCTACATCAGGGGTGTGTGGCCTAATATGCAAAGGAGTTCCTGCTACAAAAAAAGATTTTACAATGTTTTTATTATCATTCTAAGTCCAGTGTCAGGGTAAGCAAATTTAAATGCTCCACAGAAATAAACTGATACCCGTGGAAACAGGCTTTTGCATGTACGAATGTGGACTTGGACCATTATGGATGCTGGAGGAGATCCCTCCCATACCAACCCAGGAGACTTGCTTCTTGTTGTGTTAGAGTCAGGTGTGACCACCCAATGAATGATGTGTGGGAGCTGCCAGTGGGTCACTGGAGCAGGCCCTTGGGGGAGCAGGTCCCAAAAGCTCCTCTCTCCCATTGGCTGTTCAGTTCCGCCAGATCTCTCAGCTGAGGAAGGTTCTCACTCAAGAAAGAGGATGTCCCTCTCAGCTGCCTGTGAAGACTCAGAGTAGATCTCTAGTGTGCGGGTCTCATCTAAACTCTGCAGCCGTTTGCCCCCCAGTTCCTGCAAGGACATGCCAGGACCCATTTCACATGAATACAAGGACAAGTCAGGCTGCCAGGACATGCCCTCCCCCACCCCCACATTATATTTGCATCCTGTTTCTTGTCCAATATGCTAGGCTGATTCAAATTTCTGTAATCTCCATCCTCCTCGTGCACTGCTTATTAGATGTCACTGCATATTGATTGTATTACTCTGTGAGTACCTGGAGTCTCAGAAAAAGACAGGTGATAAAGGTAACACATACCAAAGGATTTCAGACTTTCTACGCAAGGCTCAATTGTATCAAACAGGCACAAGAAAGATGGGGGCCTTGTGGGTGTTCTCAAGATTTCCCACAGTAACTTCAGAGCCAACAGTCATTTCAAAGACAAATTGGATGCTTGCTTATTTAAATTTTTTAAAGCTGCCATTGTATGCTTCTACAGTTGGTGAGCAGGTATTCCTTCACACCAAGGAACCACCCCTGGGCAGGGAGGGAAAGGGGTTCTTGGTGGCTGGTGATTTCATCCTTAGGCATGTAGAAAGGTGGGGTGACCTGCCTCCCTGGTAGATTGCACGTGATCTAGATAGGTTGATAGACAGTGCCAGGGAGGAGCCAGTGGTCGTGGTGGTACACGTTGGCATCAACAATGTGCGGAAATTAGTTATGTGGCATTTTTCTACAGGGAAATGGATTCGAGCTGGCCACTAAGAGGGTGACAAACAATATTGACTGCCTAATAAGGTTTAGAGCAGGGGTGGCCAACGGTAGCTCTCCAGATGTTTTTTGCCTACAACTGGGGCTGATGGGAGTTGTAGGCAAAAAACATCTGGAGAGCTACCGTTGGCCACCCCTGCTCTAGAGGGTGCAGAAGGAAGGGTACAGGCCTAACATGTCTGGGAAACTATAGATGTTTATGTTATGTACATGGGGAAGGCAATGGCAAACCACCCTGTAAAAAAAGTCTGCTGTGAAAACGCTGTGAAAGCAACGTCACCCCAGAGTCGGAAACGACTGGTGCTTGCACAGGGAACCTTTCCTTTCCATGTTATGTCTCTCGGCTTGGCTTCGCGAACGAAGATTTAAGAAGGGTGCAATAGTCCACGTCTGCTGCAGGCTCGCTGGTGGCTGACAAGACCAATGCGGGACAGGCAGGTCCGGCCACAGTGGCTGCAGGGAAAAGTCTGATTTAGGGTTGGTGCTGTAGCAGTGCGATTCTTCCTCAATCTCCTTTTGTCCTCAAGACCAGCTATGCGTGCGTTCTCAAAGGAAGAGACAGCCTGGTGGATGGTGTGTCTCCATGCTTTGCGATCTGAGGCTAGGTCAGACCACTGGTGATGGTTGATGCGACAGGCGCCAAGGGATTTCTTCAAGGAGTCCTTGTACCTCTTCTTTGGTGCCCCTCTATTTCGATGGCCGGTGGAGAGTTCGCCATACAGGGCAATCTTGGGAAGGCGGTGGTTTTCCATCCTAGAAATATGCCCTGCCCAGCGCAGCTGCGTCTTCAACAGCAGTGCCTCGATACTGGTAACCTCCGCCCGCTTGAGGACTTCAGTGTTGGTCACAAAGTCACTCCAGTGGATGTTGAGGATGGTGCGAAGGCAGCGCTGATGAAAGCGCTCGAGGAGTCGCAGGTGATGACGGTATAAAACCCATGATTCGGAGCCATAGATGAGGGTTGTCATCACAATCGCTTTGTAAACATTGATCTTTGTGCCTTTTTTCAGATGCTTGTTGCTCCACATGCTTTTGTGCAGTCGGCCAAAGGCACGGTTTGCCTTTGCCAGCCTGTTGTCAATCTCCTTGTCGATCTTGGCATCTGAGGAGATGATGCACCCCAGGTAGCTGAACTGCTGGACTGTCTTCAGAACTGATTCACCCACAGTGATGCAGGGAGGGTGATAGTCTTCCTGGGGTGCAGGCTAGTGGAGAACTTCTGTCTTCTTCAGACTAACTTCTAGGCCGAATAGCTTGGCAGCCTCTGCAAAGCTGATACCGAGTGGGAGACGAGTGCAGCATCATCAGCAAACAGTAGCTCTCGGATGAGTTTTTCCATCGTCTTGGAGTGGGCCTTTAGTCGCCTCAGGTTGAACAGGCTGCCATCGGTGCGATAGCGGATGTAGACACCATCGTCATCATCTAGATCTACTGCGGCTCTTTGAAGCATCATGCTAAAGAAGATCGTAAAGAGAGTTGGCGCGAGAACGCAGCCTTGCTTTACACCTGTGCCTATTGGGAAGGTCTCCGAGAGGTCGTTGCAGTGTCTGACTTGGCCTCGCTGGTCTTCGTGTAGCTGGATGATCATGCTGAGGAACCTTGGGGGACATCCTAAACGTTCCAAGATTTGCCACAGGCCTTTCCTGCTAACGGTATCGAAGGCTTTGGTAAGGTCGACAAAAGTCACATACAGAGCCTTGTTCTGTTCCCTGCATTTCTCTTGGAGCTGCCTGAGAACAAATACCATGTCGGTGGTGCTCCTGTTAGCTCTGAAGCCGCACTGGCTCTCTGGGAGGAGTTCTTCTGCAATGGTGGGCACCAGTCTGTTCAGGAGTATTCTGGCAAGGATTTTGCCTGCGATGGAGAGCAGGGTTATCCCCCGGTAGTTGGAGCAGTCTGACTTTTCCCCTTTGTTCTTGTATAGGGTGATGATGATTGCATCGCGAAAGTCCTGTGGTAATTTGCCTTGTTCCCAGCAGGTGACAAGTACTTTGTGAAGTGAGCTATGTAGTACTGTGCCCCCATGCTTCCAGATCTCTGGTGGAATTCCATCAACTCCCGCTGCCTTGCCACTTTTCAGTTGCTTGATGGCTTTAACAGTCTCTTCTAGGGTGGGGATCTCATCCAACTCTGTTTTCACTGGTTGAAGTGGGGTGAGGTGGATTGCTGAATCTTGAACTACGCGGTTGGCACTGAAGAGAACCTGAAAATACTCTGACCACCGGTTCAGTATGGATGCCTTGTCTGTGAGGAGCACTTGGCCATCTGCACTACGCAAGGGACTCTCAGCCTGATATGATGGACCATATACTGCCTTCAGGGCTTCGTAGAACCCTCTTAAATCACCAGTGTCTGCACACAGCTGGGTTCTCTCTGCAAGCTTGGTCCACCAATTGTTCTGAATGTCTCGAAGCTTGCGCTGGAGGTTGCTACATGCAGCGCGAAAGGTTGCTTTTTTCCCAGGACAGGAGGGCTGAGCAAGATGTGCTTGGTAGGCAGATCTCTTTTTCGCCAGTAAATCTTGGATCTCTTGATTGTTCTCATCAAACCAGTCCTTGTTCTTCCTTGTGGAGAACCCGAGGACTTCTTCAGAGATCTGCAGGACAGTAGTCTTTAGGTGTTCCCAGAGTGCTTCTGGAGAAGGGTCTGTGGGGCAACGGGGGTCCTCAATTCTTGACTGGAGTTTTGCCTGGAAGGCAGCTTTAACTTCGGCTGACTGGAGACTGCCAACCTGAAACTTCCTCCGAGGGATACCTCCTCTCCTGGGTGTGGGTTTAAAGTGAAGACGGAGATTGCAGCGTACAAGACGATGATCCGTATGACATTCTGCACTGGGCATTACTCGGGTGTGTAAGACATCTCGAAGGTCTCTCTGGCGCACCAGAATGTAGTCGATAAGGTGCCAGTGCTTGGACCGTGGGTGCATACATGTTATGTACAAATGCTGAAACTGTCCAAGATAAAATGGAATGCTTTGTGTCAGAGGAGAAAATTGTGGGGATTTCAGAAACTTGATGGGATGAGAAAAATTAGCAGGATACAGTTATATTGGAAGGATAGGGAGGGAAGGGTTGGAGGTGGGTGGCTCTGTATGTCAGAGAGGGTTTACCAGGGGTGTCAAACTCATTTGTTATGAGGGCCGGATCTGACATAAATGAGGCCTTGTTGGGCTGGGCCATTTGTGTACCTATTTAAGATTAGGTAGCAGAGATATAAACATTATAAAGGACACAGACAAACACAATTAAAGATTTTTTTTTAAAAAAAAGCTTAAAATAAAACATGCTTAAAATATTAGCATTCTTTGGTCTGAAAGGTGCTTTGTATCTCTCCCATGGAATCCATAGAACTGGGCAAAGGAAGCTCTGGCTCTTTCCTTCCTTCCCCAGGGGGCAGGAGAGGGAGGAGCCTCAACCAATAGAAGGAAGAGAGGCTTGGCTCAGTAGCTCTGCTGTGCAATTGAGAGAGCCTGGCAAAGCAAGGGAGGAGTCTCAGCCAATGGAGAAAATAGAGGTTTTGGTCTGTAGCTCCAGTGCAATTCAGCAAGCCTTGCAAAGCAAGCTGTGATGCAGAAGGAAGCAAGAGAGAGGGAGAAGGAAGCAGATGACAGCCACTTGCTCGGGGGGGGGGGCTGATTTGGCCCCCGGGCTGCATGTTTGATACCCCTGGGGCACACAGTCCAGTAAGAGAAATAGATTTGCTTACAGAAATGCTATGGGTGGAAATAGTGTGCCCATACTGGAGGTTTGTTACTGCCCATCTGATCAAAGACTAGAGGATTATTTAAAAACAGCAATAAGAACATAAGAACATAAGAGAAGCCATGTTAGATCAGGCCAATGGCCCATCCAGTCCAACATTCTGTGTCACACTGTGGCTAATAGCCACTGATGGACCTCTGCTCCATATTTTTATCTAACCCCCTTTTGAAGGTGGCCATGCTTGTGGCCGCCACCACCTCCTGTGGCAGTGAATTCCACATGTTAATCACCCTTTGAGTGAAGAAGTACTTCCTTTTATCCGTTTTAACCTGTCTGCTCAGGAATTTCATCGAATGCCCACGAGTTCTTGTATTGTGAGAAAGGGAGAAAAGTACTTCTTTCTCTACTTTCTCCATCCCATGCATTATCTTGTAAACCTCTATCATGTCACCCCTCAGTCGACGTTTCTCCAAGCTAAAGAGCCCTAAACGTTTCAACCTTTCTTCATAGGGAAGGTGTTCCAGCCCTTTAATCATTCTAGTTGCCCTTCTCTGGACTTTCTCCAATGCTATACTATCCTTTTTGAGGTGCGGCGACCAGAACTGCACACAGTACTCCAAATGAGACCGCACCATCGATTTATTCAGGGGCATTATGATACTGGCTGATTTGTTTTCAATTCCCTTCCTAATAATTCCCAGCATGGCGTTGGCCTTTTTTATTGCAAACGCACACTGTCTTGACATTTTCAGTGAATTATCTACCACGACCCCAAGATCTCTCTCATGGTCAGTCTCTGCCAGTTCACACCCCATCAACTTGTATTTGTAGCTGGGATTCTTGGCCCCAATGTGCATTACTTTGCACTTGGCCACATTGAACAGCATCTGCCACGT
Organism: Heteronotia binoei; assembly: GCF_032191835.1. Taxonomy (NCBI): domain Eukaryota; kingdom Metazoa; phylum Chordata; class Lepidosauria; order Squamata; family Gekkonidae; genus Heteronotia; species Heteronotia binoei. The sequence continues at coordinate 125,686,161 of NC_083231.1, read as the reverse complement.
TGACGTCCACTCACCCAGCCTCAAGAGATCCCTTTGGAGTTCCTCACAATCTTCTCTGGTTTTCACCACCCTGAACAATTTAGTGTCATCCGCAAATTTGGCCACTTCACTGCTCACTCCCAACTCTAAATCATTTATGAACAAGTTAAAGAGCATGAGACCCAGTACCGAGCCCTGCGGCACCCCACTGCTTACCGTCCTCCGCTGCGGACTGCCCATTTATACTCACTCTCTGCTTCCTATTACTCAGCCAGTTTTTGATCCACCTGTCCTTTTACTCCATGACTCTCAAGCTTTCTAAGGAGCCTTTGATGAGGAACTTTATCAAAAGCTTTCTGGAAGTCAAGGTAAACAACATCTATTGGGAAAACAGTTAGACCAAAAACTGGGTCATAATTGGTGATTTTAACTACCCACACATTGAGTGGGTCAATAGTTGTTCAAGTCAGGAGAAAGTGATTGGGTTTCTAGATTCTCTCAGTGACTGTTCCATGGAGCAGATTGTCACAGAACCTCCCAGGGAGAGGCGATCCTAGACTTGGTCCTACGTAATGCCCAAGACCTGGTGAGAGATGGAAATGTGATAGTACCCATTGAGAACAGTGACCACAATGCTATTAAGTTTAACATTTATGTAAATAAGAAGTTGCCCCCAAGGACCAACACAACCACCTTGAACTTTAGAAGGGGTAAAGGTTAAAAAAAGGGGTAAAAGTAGTCCTCTGTGCACCAGTTGTTTCCAACTCTGGGGTGATGTCACACAATGATGTTTTCATGGCAGACTTTTTACGGGGTGGTTTGCCATTGCCTTCCCCAGTCATCTACACTCCCCCCCCCCCCCCAGCAAGCTGGGTAGTCATTTGACTGACTTCGGAAGGCTGAGTCAACCTCGAGCTGGCTACCTGAACCCAGCTTCCGCTGGGATTGAACTCAGGTCATGAGCAGAGGGCTTGGATTGCAGTAATGTAGCTTTACCACTCTGCACCACAGGGACAATTTCCTTCAAATGAAGGGGCTTGTGAAGAAGAAACTGAAAGAAAAGGTAAGATAAGGAGGGTCAAATCCCTTTGGGAACCTTGGAGACTATTTCAAACGACAATCCTGGAAGCTCAGATAAAGTGTATCTCTCAGGTCAGGAAAGGTATAAAAAAGTATTTACAAGGCCTGTATAGTTAATGAACAAAGTAATGGAAGCAGTAAAAGATGAGAAGGATTCCTTTAAGCAGTGGAAGGCTAGTCTAAACGAGGTAAATAAATGGCGCCGCAGGCTCTGGCAAATGGAATGCAAGTCTGTGATCAGGCAGGCAAAAAGAGACTATGAGGAGCATATTGCAAAAACCATAAAGACCAACAATAAAAATTCCTTCAGGGGACTTCCGGTATGATGGCATGGTGAAGCGGAGCGTTTTCACCGAGCTCTGGTGAATGCTCCATTTTAGCAAGCTCTAGAGAGGGTCTTCCTTTGGAGGATACCTCTTAAAGAAGTGTCTGAGGACACTTTGCAGTCTGGGGAGCTGGCAGGAGATTCGGCGGGGAAGCAGAGGCTTACCTTTTGATCCCAGCCCTTCCTCTGTCCGGAGCTTGCTAATGCTCTGGCATTAAACTGGGCCACCGGGAAAGGAGCTGGCAGGGCAACAGATTCTTTACAACTGGAACCCTGCCGATATTCTTAACAACTTTGACTGAGCAGAAGAGAGAAACAGAGAAAAAGCAGAAGGAATATGTACGTGGTAAAAGTGGTGGAAGCGGGGAGAGAGACAGCGGTGGTAAAGTGAGTCAAAAAGCTGAGAAGCCGGAAAGTGGAGTTGAAAAGCCGAAAAGCGGAGGAATGGAGCAGAGAAGCGGAGGAGCGAAGGACAAAAAAAGCATGAGTCTAGGACAGTGTGAGGAGGGAAGGAAAGGACGACTGCAGTTGAATAAAGGGAGAGAAAAACGAGGAAGAATAAGACTTGATTGAGAAGACGACATAGAGGAATTGAATGAGGAGAGAGAAGCGGTAGAAATGGCGGCGAGGGCAGCGTGAATGGTGATTAATGAGAACGGAATCAGGAAGAAAATGGCGATGGCTGTGGGAAGGAACTGTGAGGAGAAGAAAGTTTTGGTTGGTAATAGTAAGTAGTAGAGGGTTTTTGAAAGGAGGATCTGAATGGGACTAAAGTCAGTGAATATATAAGAATACAAAGTGTGTAGAAGATATTTTGGAAGTTTAGAGGTTTAGAACTGAATGGAAGGCACAGGAAAGTTTAAAGGAGGAAGAGGTGGTTTTTAGCGATTCCTGTATGGCGGCTACCTCTTCCTTAAAGAGCGGTAGAGTACTGTGGTAGAAGGGAATGGAAAATACCGGGACTTTGATGAGGAGTAACCTTTGAATAGGAGACATAGGATATATAGGAAGAAAGAAGAAGAAGGACAAAAGAAGAGGAAGAATAGAAGAAGGAAGAAAGAAGAAAGAAAGAAGAAAGAAGGAAAAGGGGACTGAATTTAAATGACATACTGCTGATAACATTGATCTTTAGCACAATAGAACATTGATAAGAAGTTTAAAAAGTTGGTCACGCAATTATTTTTGGGAGTGCCATTCTGTAACATACTGATGCATAAATTATATTAGGAAATGTTATTTGGAAATTGATTGATTGAAACTGATTGGGGATTATGAACTTTATAGAGTAATGAATTGTATTTAATATGCTAATTAATGTTTTAATTGGAATGTAAGTGGGAATTAATTGGAACAATTAAATAGTTTAGATAATTAATTGGTTTTGGAACAGATTAATTTAGTTTGTAGAGGTGTTGAATAAGGTAGTAAGGTAGTTAAGTTTGTTGGAGGCAGTGAATAATTGGTAGAATTCTCAGAAATGGAGTCTAAAATCAAGAAATTTGGGCAGGGTACCCCGCCAGGGGGAGGTAAATCGGGGTCTTCTGCGACTAATCAGGATGCTCTGGAAAAACTACAAAATATAATGATAGCTGGGTTCAAACAAAATCAGGAAGCCTTAGAAGAAATTAAGACTGAACTAATGGGAGAAATTAAGAAAACAAATGAGCAAGTGATAGAATTCCAAAAACAGTTACTAGCCAATACACAGCAAGTACATAAATTGTCAGCAAAGGTAGGGAGATTAGAGGACCAAGGAGAAGTAATGCCAGCAAGTATACGAGAAAACAGAGCCAATCTGTTAGAATTAGAAGACAGAATTGCAAGATTGGAGATGGACAAATTGGCATACATTTTAAGATTTCAAAACAACCCCGAGGAAAAGGGGGAGGATATAGAAAATAAGATCGTTGAATTGCTGATTATAGATGGAGAAGAACTGTTGGAAAACGGGAAGATCGAGATTGAATGGGCTAGAAGAGTGGCTTCGGCTCACACCAAAAGACTCAATATACCAAGAGAGATTCAAGTTAGATTTACACGAACTGCAATATGTGAGAAAATCCTGAGTGTAGCAAAAGAAAAGGGCTTGAAATGGGAAGGTAAACAATATCAAGGTTTTAAAGGACATACCCTGGTCTATAAGAAAGAGGCGATTGGAATACAAAAAGTTGACAAGCTGGTTAATGAAACATTCCATACAATTTAGATGGCTAGTACCAGAAGGAATCTTTTTCACTTATCAAACCAGAAGATATAATTTAACATCAATAGGAATGATGGAAGATTTTTGGGAGAAATATGTGGAGCCTCATAGTCAGGAGTCGGAGTCTGGAGAAGATCAAGAAGAGGATCCTGAATCCAATAGTATGGGGAAAGATGATCCACAGAGAAAGAAAAGAGAAAGAATTAAGACGAGATCACAATCACAAAAAGAACAAAGAAAGATACTTAACAATAAGATGACGACCAAAGCAGGATTACAGATCTTCTCAGTTAACATAAATGGATTAAATGAACTAAGAAAAAGAAAAAGGACCTTCTGTCAACTTCAGAAGACCTCAAGTAATATGTTTACAAGAAACTCATATAAAAAAGGTGATATAAAATATTTGCAAAATAAAAAATTAGGACAGCTTTATTACTCATGTGATTCAGGGGAAAAAAGGGGTGTTGCTATTTATGTGAAGGAACACATAAAATCTAAATTGTTATGTAATGATGAAATAGGAAGAAATGTATAAATAGAAATAGAGATTAATGGGGATAAAATAATTTTTGGTAACATATATGCTCCAAACAACAATCAAGAGAAATTCTATACTGTGTTGTACGAAAAGTTACTGGAATATGGTCTTGAAAATTTGTGTATTGTGGGTGATTATAATGCAGTATTTGATATGGGGAAGGATAAAAAATATGAAAAAGCTAAAGCTAAAAATTCCCGTAGCTTGCTACCCAAAACATTCTTTAAAATGGCTGATGAGTTTAACCTAGTAGATGTCTGGAGAATGAAAAACCCACAAACTAAAGATTTCACCTATTTTTCACAAGTACACAACTGTTGGTCTTGGATAGACATGTGTTGGATGTCGGCCTCCTTGGGTTGGTCGGTCATTCAAGCAAATATTTACCCAAAGATGTATGCTGATCATAATCCAATACAAATTATTCTGAAAGATTCCTCACATAAGTCACGTTGGACTCTGAATTTACAAATTTTAAAGGAAAAAGCATTTATTAAGGCCAAAAAAGATATAAGGATGTTTTTTGAGTGTAATTTGAAAAAGGATACATCGATGCAAGTAATTTGGGATGCCTTTAAAGCCTTCTTTAGAGGGATAGCAATTAGTTATACTACAAAAAGAAAGAAAGAATGGATGAAAGTTTATAATGAACTAATAACGGAATTAAGAGACTCAGAAAAACAACAAAAAGCCAAAAATACAAAAGAAATAACATTGAAGATTTATGCAATACAGCACGAAATAAATTTATTACTTGAAGAATTAGAGAAGAAGCTGAAGTGGATGAAACAAAATTATTTTGAAAACATTAATAAGACCAGCAGGTGGTTGGCATATAAATTAAGAAAAGAAAGGGAGAAAAAACTTATAAGATCACTCAAGAATGAAGATAAGGAAGAAGTTTCAGAAAAATCCCAAATGGATTTAATAGTTCAAAACTTTTATCGGACTCTTTATAAGAAGCAAGAGATCTCACAACAATCTCAGGAGGAGTATATTGAAAATGTTAAGATTAAACAACTAGCAAAGGAGCAATGGGATGGACTAGAGAATCCTATCACGATGCATGAAATAATAGAGGCACTGAAAAGACAGAAAAGTAATAAAACGCCTGGCCCCGATGGACTACCAATCGAATTCTTCAAAACATTTGAAGAGTTTCTGTTGATCCCTTATAAAAGTGTAGTAGAGGAAATACAAGAAACAGCTATAATGCCATCATCCTAGAGTGAGGCCTTGATATCGCTGATCCATAAGAAAGGAACAGACCCATCAGAGATTCACAATTATAGACCAATTTCGCTTTTAAATGCCGACTATAAAATATTCGCAGCAATTCTGTCTAATAGGCTTTAAAAAGTTATATCTACGGTAATTCATGAAGACCAAACGGGGTTTATTCCTGGGAGAATTATGAGGCAGAACATAAGATTTTTAATGAATATATTAGAGTACTATCGAGTGCATCCCAAGAAACAGCTTGCGGGCATTGCGCTCAATACAGAAAAAGTGTTTGATAACGTTAACTGGAATTTTATTCTAAAATCCCTAATGGCTATTGGATGTGGTGAAGCCTTCATTAAATTAGTGAGAGCCATTTATACTAAGCAAAATGCAAAAATAAATATTAATGGTCAATTTACAGAGTCGATAAATATAGAACGGGGTACTAGACAAGGATGCCCGTTGTCTCCCTTGCTCTTTATCTTAACATTGGAATTCTTAATTACTAAAATAAGAGATGACGATGAAATCCAAGGCACTAAAATCAAAGGGGAAAAATATAAAATTCGAGCCTTTGCGGATGACTTGTTACTTATATTAGAAGATCCCATCTCTTCAATGGAGTATTTGCTGAAGAGACTGGAACAATATGGAGGAATATCTGGCTTTAAAGTAAATGACCAAAAAACTAAATTTTTGACTCAAAATATGACTAAAGATCAAATTGCTCAATCAGAAATGAAATCTGGTTTTAACCATGAAAAGAAAATTAAGTATCTAGGTATCTATTTTACAAATGATTTCAAAACATTACAAAGGAACAGTTATGATAAGATCCTAAAAGAAATTCAAACAGACTTACTCAGATGGAGAGACTTACAAATCTCCTTATTGGGGAGAATTGCCTCAATCAAGATGAATGTACTACCTAGAGTCTTGTTTTTGTTCCAGATGGTGCCAATTATTTTGTTGCAAACCTTTTTTCAACAACTAAATAAGATGATTACAATGTTTATATGGCAAAACAAAAAGCCGAGAATTAAATTAAAGGTTTTGCAAGATAATAAATCAAGAGGGGGGTCTTGCTTTGCCTGAATGGAGAATTTATCATAACGCATGTTGTTTAGCTTGGTTAAAAGATTGGTTTTTGTTGGAAAATAAAAGACTAATGGTATTGGAAGGTATAGGTCTGGTAAGAGGCTGGCATTCCTATATTTGGTATCAGCCCCCAGCAAGAAAGAACATCTTTTTCAGACATGAAATAAGAAAGTCGCTGTACAGAGTGTGGATTGAAGTCAAAAATATGATTTATATGTATGTACCATCTTGGCTATCGCCAGTAGAAGTCTCCATCCAACCCAATTTATACTGTTGGGAAAATAATTACAATTATCGATTTTAATTGGACAAAGAGAATAATTTGAATTTAGATGTCAGTGTGAGATTGGATTGGTGGCTAAAGAACCAAGTTAAATCCAAATACCAATTAGACAAGGAAACAGGTTTTATTAAAAAACCAAATGAATTTGATATAATGATTCAAGACAATCAGAAACTTATCTCTAAGATTTATAATTGGCTGTTACAAATTAAAATGCAAAATGAAATTGTTAAAGAAAGTTGGATAAAAGGGCTAAAGGATTTTGGATATAGTATCGACTTGGAGAAGTGGGAAAAAATTTGGAATCAAAATTTAAAATTAACTAAATCGTCAGTGTTTAAAGAAAATCTATACAAAATGATGTATCCGTGGTATCTAACACCCAAAAGATTGATTAAAATATATCCTAATTATTCAAATAAATGTTGGAAATGTAGGAAAATAAAGGGGTCCCTCTACCATATCTGGTGGCAGTGTGAGTATGCCAAAAAGTACTGGACCCAGGTTAACATTTGGACTCAAAAAATATTAGGAATAAGGTTTCAACATACATACACCAGAATTATATTTGTTGAATGTATGTAAAGGAAGTGGTTCCAGGCCTGAAAAAAATCTTTTATTGGAAGTGTTTAACTGTCGAGAGAATTTTGTATGCAAAATATTGGAAAGTCTCTAAGATACCAGACAGGGATGAGTTTCTACAAAAACTGTTGGAAGCTGCTGAGATGGACACATTAACTATAAGATTAAGAGGTGAAAATTTACAAGAGTGCAGAAAGATTTGGGATTATGTATATATATGGATAAGAAATGTGGGAATTATTATGAGAAATTCGGAATTGTGTTATGGTAAAGCCCCTTAAGCTCCTTGGTTTGGATGGAGGGGTGGTGGTTGGTATGGAAGTGTATGTGTACAATTTTTGTATATGGAATTTGTAAAATAAAGGATTTGTTTATTAAAAAAAATTCCTTCAAAGTTCCTCATCAAAACTTTTGAAGACGAGGAGGAGGGGGAGGAGGAGACTAGATTTATATCCAGCCCTTCATTCAGAGTTTCAGAGTGGCTTACAATCTCCTTTCTCTTCCCCTCCCCACAACAGACACCCTGTTAGGTAGGTGGGACTGAGAGAGCTCTGACAGAAACTGTTGTTTCAAGAACAGCTTTGAGAGAACTTGTGACTGGCCCAAGGTCACACCAGCAGCTCCATGTGGATGAGTGGGGAATCAGACCTGGTTCTCCCAGACTCTTAACCACTACACCAAATTGGCTTTATCAAACTAGCTCTCATAAAGTTCTCATCAAAGTTTTCGATAAAATTCCTCATCTCTGCAGGACCGCTTTCTCTGGGATGCCTTCTAAAAACCTTATGCTCTGCTGAGAACAACTTAATGGTGACCCCTGGCCCTAAAGGTGTCTGGCTGTCCTCGACCTAAAGGCTCTGACGCCAACCTGGTGGGACTCTCTACCAAACAATTTCCATGCCCTTATGCAGTTCCCAGATGTCCTGCAGGGCTTTGGGGTGAGGATAGCACCAGGTATTATTGTGAGACAGTAATTCATACTGTATGATTATTTTCATGGTGGGCTATCCTTCCTTGGAGGTCTTTAAACAGAGGCTAGATGGTCATCTGACAGCAATGAGGATCCTGTGAATTTAGGGGGAGGTGTTTGTGAGTTTCCTGCATTCTGCAGGGGGTTGGACTAGATGACCCTGGAGGTCCCTTCCAACTCTAGGATTTTATGATTTCTATGATCTTATATTATTTTATCTATTTTAACCTCTGGATTTTAACTTGTAAAGTTCTGTCGTTAACCACCCTGAGCTCAGTGAATTCAGAGAAATATGGTATATAGATTAAAATTATAAATAAATAAAGGATCCTAAATTGTTGAACAACATCGGTTAACTCTGTAATGACTGAAATGTAAAAAACTTGTATTCCAACATAAGTAAACTCAGGAGTCATGGGGTAAGGGAACAAAACCTCTTGTAAAAACCGGTTAATCGGCAGGAAACAGAGAGTGTGAAATGGCATTAGAAAGGCTAACGCTATGCCGGGGATTATTAGGAAAGGAACTGAAAACAAATCAGCCAGTATCAAAATCAATGTTTCCTCTAAGCTGTGGAGTCTTGTGAGCAAAAATTCTACTTTATGAGCTACTGGCATTAAAGTGGTGAGCTCCTGCATCCATGAGGGTGCTCCGGGTTCATCCTTCCTGAGCTAAGACAAAAATGTGTGAGCAGGAAGCTAAAAACCTGTGAGCTAGCTCATGCTCACTCAATTTAGAGGGAACACTGACCACAATGCCCCTGTATAAATCAATGGTGCTGCCTCATTTGGAATACTGTGTACAATTCTGGTCACCGCACCTCCAAAAGGCCATTATAGCATTGGAAAAAGTGCAGAAAAGGGCAACTAGAATGATTAAAGGGTTGGAACACTTTCCCTATGAAGAAAGGTTGAAACGCTTGAGGCTCTTTAGCTTGGAGAAACATCGACTGCGGGGTGACATGAGAGAGGTTTACAAGATAATGCATGGGATGGAGAAAGTAGACAAAGGGATAGCGAAAGTAGAGAAAGAAGTACAATACAAGAACCGGACTGCTCAGCAATTTAATTGAGAACTTGTGGGCACTCAATTAAATTGCTGAGCAGTCGGGTTAGAACAGAGAAAAAGAAGAAGTCCTTCTTCCCCCAAAGGGTGATCCACAGGTGGGATTCACCGCCGCTCTGCTTTGGGGGCCCGATGGGGAGCAGGAGGCATGACGGTGCCTCCCCCCACCCCCCGCTGAAGAGGAGGAGGAGGAGGCAGCCCCTGCAGGAGTGACGGGTCGGTCGGGGGACTCCTCTTGCTCCCTCCCCCTGCCCTGGGGGTCCTAGCGGGGCTTGCCCCGAGCTCCCCCGGGCCCTGCCCGCCTCCCACCAGTTTCCAGCCCTGGCTGCTGGGCTCCTCCTTCTCCTCCTCCTTCTCTTTCTCCTCCTTCTCCTTCTCCTCCTCCTTCATTTCCTCCTCCTCCTTCTTCTTCTCCTCCTTCTCCTCCTTCTTCTCCTTCCCCTCCGCCTTCTTCTCCTTCTCCTCTTCCTCCTCTTCCTTCTTCTCCTCCTGCTCCTCCCTCTTCCCTTCTCTTCCTCTTTGTTCCCCTTCTCCTCCTTCTTCATCTCCTCCTCCTTCTCCTTTTTCTCCTTCCCCTCCTCCTTCTTCCCCTTCTCCTCTTCCTCCTCTTTCTTCTCCTTTCCCTTCTTCTCCTCCTCCTCCTTCTCCTCCTTCTTCATCTCCTCCTCCTCCCTCTCTTTCTTCTCCTTCTCCTCCTCCTTCTTCCCCTTCTCCTCTTCCTCCTCTTTCTTCTCCTTTCCCTTCTTCTCCTCCTCCTCCTCCTCCTTCATCTCCTCCTCCTCCTTCTCTTTCTTCTCCTTTTTCTTCTCTTTCTTCTTCTTCTCTTCTTCTCCTTCTCCTCCTCCTTCTCTTTCTTCTCCGTCTCCTCCGTCTCCTCTTCCTCCTCCTCCTTCTCCTTCTCCATTGCCTCCTCTTCCTCCTCCTTCTCTTTCTCTTTCTTCTTCTTCTCTTCTCCTCCTCCTCCTTCTTCATCTCCTCCTCCTCCTTCTCTTTCTTCTCCTTTTTCTTCTCTTTCTTCTTCTTCTCTTCTTCTCCTTCTCCTCCTCCTTCTCTTTCTTCTCCTTCTCCTCCGTCTCCTCTTCCTCCTCCTCCTCCTTCTTCTTCTTCTTCTCCATTGCCTCCTCTTCCTCTTCCTCCTCCTTCTTCTCTTTCTCTTTCTTCTTCTTCTCTTCTCCTCCTCCTCCTTCTTCATCTCCTTCTCTTTCTTCTCCTTTTTCTTCTCTTTCTTCTTCTTCTCTTCTTCTCCTTCTCCTCCTCCTTCTCTTTCTTCTCCTTCTTCTCCGTCTCCTCTTCCTCCTCCTTCTTCTCCTTCTCCATTGCCTCCTCTTCCTCCTCCTTCTTCTCTTTCTCTTTCTTCTTCTTCTCTTCTCCTCCTCCTCCTTCTTCCTCTTCTAAATAAAAGGACTATTCTTAGTCTTGAAACCGACCAATGGCTCAATGTAACTTTGTGTGACTCTTCCCCGCACTCTGAGAGTAAAGGGTTTCTGCTGCGGGTAGCCAAGGTGATGGTCTCTGCTAAGTTGGAGAGGGGACTCACAAGGCAGCGCAGACGGAGCCCCCTCCCTCGCCCCCCCCGCCAGTTCTAGCACTCCGGGAGCTCTGCCACCCCATAAGGGATCCTGGAGGGTTTTTGTATTTTTATTTTTGCCGTCTTCTGGGCGTGGAGCAGACGTCCCCGGGGGCGTGTAGGGAGAGAGGTATTTGTGAAGTCCCTGCCTTGTGCAGGGGGTAGGTCTAGATGACCCCAGGGGTCCCTTCCAACTCTAGGATTCTGTGAGACTTTGTCGAAAAACAAAGAAGCCCTCTCCAGGAGCCCTGGGGCCAAACTGAGCTGGAAAGAAAGGGCTGCCTGACCGCAAAGTGGCGCGCAGCATTCCCTGGGTGGGTAAGAAGGGCCCGGAGAACCGAGCGCTGGTGCAGCCCTTCCTGCCCTCGGTCCCCTGAGCTGCCTCTCCCCGCCTCAGCGCCTCCCGCCCGCTCCTTCCCACTGGCGATGCGGGGCTTGAACGCGAGACCTTCTGGGGCCCAGCACACCACCAGGCCCCTCGCGGCTACTGCTGGGGCAGCCGAGAAAGCTGGCGGGCGAGAGAGAGAGAGAGAGAGAGAGCCCTGCTCCACTTCGGTGAGAGACTGGCCCCTGCGCGGGAGTGCGGGGGGGGGGGGGGGGCGATCGGGGCCCGCTCTGAGACTGGCTCCCCGGAAGGACGCCCCCCGGATGAGCCGAGGAGGGGGGCAGAAGGAAATCTGCGCCCCTGCATGAGTTCCTGCCAAGTCGTTCGTGCTGGCTGTACCATCTCGGCGCCGTCATATGGATGGCAGCCGCCCAGCCCCTGATTAGGATAAACAGATTTTTGCACCATATATTTAGACTCTCCATATTGCTTTCAGGAAATGTGCACATTTGAAAGGCAGCGGCTGGCGAGGGCCATATCCTGCCGGGCCGCTCCGGCAGGTGGGGAAGAAGAAGGCGCCGCCTCTCCAAAGGCCGGCCGCGGACAGGAGGGGTCTCTCTCCCGAGCCCGGCCACGCCCTCCGCCGGGGGGGGGGGATTGTGGGTTCTGAGCCCCCTGCCCAAGGGCTCCTCTCCTCTGGAACCTGCCGGCTCCTCTAGCAGCCAAAACCTCTCCCTCCAAACCTCGGCAAAGGACCCGCAGAATTCTGCGGCTGGAATGAATTTGGGCCAGCCCCCCTCCCCCTCCCGCGTCTTGACCGCAGGACTCGAATCCGGGGCCGCCGGGCTGGGCTCCCCGCTGGGCAAGGGAGGCTTGGGGCGGGTCTCCCTCCCTCAGCCGAGCCTGGCCTACCCCGCAGGGTGGGTTGTGCCAAGGAAACTCGGAGGAGAGGAGAGCGATGGGTTCTCCCCACTGGGGAGGGGGGGGGGAGGAAGGCTGGACAGAAACTCCGAGACGGAAGACAAGGGCGGAGGGCCCAGGCCGGGAGCCGGGCGGGGGATCTTTCTTCTGGGCAAGGGGGAGAGGGCGGGAGCGGCATAGAGACCAGCGAAGCAGGGAGGGGCCAGGAGGGGGGGGGAGAACATAAGAACCTAAGAGAAGCCATGTTGGATCAGGACAACGGCCCATCCAGTCCAACACTCTGTGTCACACAGTGGCAAAAAACCAGGTGTCATCAGGAGGTCCACCAGTGGGGCTAGAAGCCCTTCCACTGTGCTCCTCAAAGAACTAAGAATACAGAGCATCACTGCCCCGGACATAAGAACCTAAGAGAAGCCCTTTTGGATCAGGCCAATGGCCTATCCAGTCCCATACTCTGTGTCACACCGTGGCCAAAAAACCCAGGTGCCATCAGGTGGTCCACCAGTGGGGCCAGGACACCAGAAGCCCTTCCACTGTTGCCCCCCCCCCCCCCCAAGCACCAAGAATACAGAGCATCACTGCCCCGGACATAAGAACATAAGAGAAGCCATATTGGATCAGGCCAATGGCCCATCCAGTCCAACACTCTGTGTCACATAAGGGAAGCCCTGTTGGATCAGGTCAATGGCCCATCCAGTCCAACACTCTGTGTCACATAAGAACATAAGAGAAGCCATCTTGGATCAGGGCAATGGCCCATCCAGCCCAACATTCTGTGTCACATAAGAACAGAAGAGAAGCCCTGTTGGATCAGGCCAGTGGCCCCTCCAGCCCAACATTCTGTGTCACATAAGAACACAAGAGAAGCCCTGTTGGATCAGGCCAGTGGCCCCTCCAGCCCAACACTCTGTGTCACATAAGAACACAAGAGAAGCCCTGTTGGATCAGGCCAGTGGCCCCTCCAGCCCAACATTCTGTGTCACATAAGAACACAAGAGAAGCCCTGTTGGATCAGGCCAGTGGCCCCTCCAGCCCAACATTCTGTGTCACATAAGAACACAAGAGAAGCCCTGTTGGATCAGGCCAGTGGCCCCTCCAGCCCAACATTCTGTGTCACATAAGAACACAAGAGAAGCCCTGTTGGATCAGGCCAGTGGCCCCTCCAGCCCAACATTCTGTGTCACATAAGAACACAAGAGAAGCCCTGTTGGATCAGGCCAGTGGCCCCTCCAGTCCAACACTCTGTGTCACATAAGAACACAAGAGAAGCCCTGTTGGATCAGGCCAGTGGCCCATCCAGTCCAACATTCTGTGTCACATAAGAACACAAGAGAAGCCCTGTTGGATCAGGCCAGTGGCCCCTCCAGCCCAACATTCTGTGTCACATAAGAACACAAGAGAAGCCCTGTTGGATCAGGCCAGTGGCCCCTCCAGCCCAACACTCTGTGTCACATAAGAACATAAGAGAAGCCCTGTTGGATCAGGCCAGTGGCCCCTCCAGCCCAACACTCTGTGTCACATAAGAACATAAGAGAAGCCCTGTTGGATCAGGCCAATGGCCCCTCCAGTCCAACACTCTGTGTCACATAAGAACATAAGAGAAGCCATCTTGGATCAGGCCAATGGCCCCTCCAGTCCAACACTCTGTGTCACATAAGAACATAAGAGAAGCCATCTTGGATCAGGCCAATGGCCCCTCCAGTCCAACACTCTGTGTCACATAAGAACATAAGAGAAGCCATCTTGGATCAGGCCAATGGCCCCTCCAGTCCAACACTCTGTGTCACACAGTGGCCAAAAAACCAGGTGCCATCAGGAGGGCCACCAGTGGAGCCAGGACACTAGACTTCCCACAGGCCTTCTGGGAGGGAGGGGGCGGCACATCGGGTCCCCGCCCTTATTCCCAGAGCTGGAGCAGGTGTTTGTGTGTGTGCGCGGGGGGGGGGGCGGGTTCCAAGAGCCGCCTGCCTGCGCCCGGGAGGATGCGAAGGGCTCGGTCTTCCCTTCCAAATGGATGTTTCTTCCCCTGCAGGGGGAGGGGGGGCGTGGACTCAGAACCTCGGGGCAACTGCGGTTCTCTCGGAACCCCCTGGCCCAGCAGCAGGGCGCGGCCACCTCCCCTGGCTTCCGAAGGCGCACGTGGTGGCCCAAGAGGGCGTCGTGGTTTCCCCCTTGGGGGCTGCCCCCCGCGGGACGGCGCTTCCTTCGCGGCCTCTGCAGCCCCTCCCTCCTCGCCCCCCCCCCCCCCGAGCGGCTGCTGCTGCTGCAATCTCGGCAGCTGGCAGGCCGGGCGGGGCAGGGCGCGGAGCCCCCAGCAAGAAGGGCGTCCAGGACGCCCCAGGGCAGGGCGCCTCCTGGCATCCCCCCCACCGGGCCGGCCGGGTTCCCGGGCTCTTCCTGGGTCTTGCCGGCTCTGGACTCCCGACGCCCCGGAGCATCTCAGTGGGGAAATTCTGCAGCGAGCGGAGCCACAAGCTTCTCCCAACCCAGGCGGGGAGGGCGGCTGCTCCCTCCCCCCTCCCGATCCCGCCCAGCCCTGGGTGCGAAAGAGCCGCTCCCCTCCCCCCGCGTCACCTGACCCCCTCCCCTCCCCTCCTCGCCTCCTTTTCTATCCAAACTCATAATTAATCGCTCAAGGCAAAAGTAATGAATGTTAATTGGCCATCTGTACAAAGACTAATTAAAATCTACCATGCTGGGGAGGATTCAAACATACCTATCGCGGGGGAAGGAGGAGGGAGCTGAAAGGGCCCGCGTGAAGAGGGTCCGGGGCGCCCCAAGGAGGAGGAGCCGCAGCCCCGGGATCTGAGCCAGGCGCCGCCGCGGGGGGGGGGGGGAGGAAAGGCGCCCTCCCCCAAGGCCTCAACAGGTCCAGGGAGGGGGCCTCGTCCTCTTCTAGAGGCTCCTTTCCCGCTGCCCCCCCCCCCCCGCCCCCCAGCGAGCAGAGCGGCGCTCTTGGGCGCGGCCTGGCTCTGAAGCTCCCCTCCCCGCTCTCATCTTCAGCTGGGGGGGGGGGGGACCTGGGCCTGAGGGGAGCCTGCCGGGGAACCCCTGCCGCGGGCCTGAGCAGGCAACGCTGACCTCGGGGGTCCGACCAAGGGACCCCTGTGGGTGGCTGAGCGGCAGAGCCTTTCCTCGGCACGCAGAAGGCCCCAGGTTCGAGTCCAGGCATTTCCCGCGCAAAGAGCCAGGCAGCGGGCGAGTGCAGAAAGGCCCCCTACGGGAGCAGACCAGACTGACCCGGAGGGGGCGTTTGGCCGGCAGGGGTCCGCTGGCATGGAGCCCGAGTGCCTGCCTGTCTCTGGGGCTGCCCCCCCCCCCCCCACCCTGACGCCGGCCCGCCTCTTCTGCTTCAGCATCTTGCGAAGGGGCCAACCTGCAGAGGTGCGCGCCCCCCTGCCCCTCCCCAGCTCCCACTTTGAATAGGACTTTGTCCAGCTTAAAGGTGCCTGGCTGGACTCGAAGGGCGCGCGGCTGCCTGGGAGGGGTGTGTGGGGAGTGGCACATCCCTTGCCCCCCTCGCCCCGTTTCCGGCAGGCCTTGGCCCCCTTCCCCGACGGGTCGGGGGGGCGGGAGAGAAGGGGACTGCCTAGAGCTCTCCTGGAAAGCTGAGCCCGGAGCCTTCGAGCCCTCCCCTCGGGCCTCCCGCGGCCCCTTCGAAACCAGGCTTGGCTTCCGACTCCCACAGGGGCCCCGATCCGAGGAGCTCTTCGCGGTTTGTCTGGCAAACTGGAGCCGGACTTGTTGTCTCTGTCTGTCTGCGGAGACGCTCCGAAGGGCTGGAGTGCAGCCAGGGGCGCTGAGCCCACCGGCGGGGCGGGGAGGGCGGAGGTCTCCGCAGGCCCCCCTGGAGAGAGGGGGGCCCGCCCAAGTGGGAGCCAGCCCAGCCCAATCCTGCGGTCCATCCACGGGCCAGGGCCTTTGCGCGACTTGAGTCCCACTTGGGCAGGCTGCCCGCCCGGGTTCTTCTGGTCCTCTTAGCCCGGCGGCGGCGGCGGGAGTCCGCGGGAAGAACCCGGGCGGGGGGCTGGGGAGAGCTTGCCCTGATGACCCGCGGCGATGTCTGCAGGTTTGGCTCATCCCGTCGTTTACAAAGGGAAGCAAATCCAAGCTCAGCTCCCGAGGAATCCCGCAAGAAGACCGACCCCCTCCCCCCCCCCCCCGGGAAGGTTTCCTTTGTTTCTTTGGGATTCCTGCAGAACCCCCCAGGTAGGAGCCCTTCCCACCAGCGGGCTGGCGATCTGGCGGGGGAAATGGGGACCCCCCCAGCCTCACCAGCGTTCTGGGCAGGGGGGCCAGCCTGGTAGCGGGCGGGGCCCCAGTCCAGAGACGGAAGAGGGGACAGGCAGAAGACTCGCCCCCACTGGAGAGAGAGATCGGTAGAGAGAGATATGAGAGAGCGAGCAAGGCAGCGAGAGACACAGAGAGCGAGACAGACAGAGCGAGCGAGCGAGAGACAGAGAGAGCGAGACAGAGAGAGCCAGCGAGAGACACAGAGAGCGAGACAGGCAGAGCGAGCGACGAGCGAGAGACACAGAGAGCGAGACAGACAGAGCGAGAGAGAGACAGAGAGAGAGAGCGAGACAGAGCGAGACAGACAGAGCGAGCGAGCGAGAGACACAGAGAGCGAGACAGAGAGAGCGACCGAGAGACAGAGAGAGCGAGACAGAGGGAGAGACACAGAGAGCGAGACAGACAGAGCGAGAGAGAGACAGAGCGAGACAGACAGAGAAAGCGAACGAGAGACAGAGCGAGAGACACGGAGAGCGAGACAGACAGAGAGCGAGACAGACAGAGAGGGAGGGAGCCAGCGCACTCTGTAGGTCTGGGTTTGCCCTGACTGACTCCTGCGATGCCTGCTCAGGCAGCAAGAGCATTCCTCCTGCAGGATCGGGTCCCTCCTCCCTCCCCTTCCCAGGCGCCTGGCCGCGGGTTTCCACCTCGGGAGAAGCAGCGCGCCAGCGTGGGAGGGGAAGGTGGCCTCGAGCTGCAAGGAGAGGCGGGTCCTGCTCCTGCCCCACAATCCCCCAGAGTCGCCCGGGTGAGGAGCAGCTGCTTTCCCAGGGTGTCCGGCGGCTCCCCCCTCCCTCCCTCCGCCGCAGAGGGGCTGCCTGTGCAGGGAAACCGGGCTGAAGTTCGCTTCCACTGGGGGGAGGTGGGGGAGTCACCCTTGAGCAGAAAGGGAACCTGTGAAATCGCAGGAAGCTGCCTAAGACCGAGCCAGACCTTCTAGTCCCTGGAGGTCAGTATTGAAGAGGAGAAGAAGAAGGCGACCACCACCGGAGACTTGTTCCTCGCCCTTCTCTC
The DNA here is from genome assembly GCF_032191835.1 of Heteronotia binoei. Classification (NCBI taxonomy): domain Eukaryota; kingdom Metazoa; phylum Chordata; class Lepidosauria; order Squamata; family Gekkonidae; genus Heteronotia; species Heteronotia binoei. Next base: position 125,668,691 of record NC_083231.1, on the reverse strand, counting down.
TGAACCAGAGACTCAGAGCGGCTCTCAATCTCCTTTACCTTCCTCCCCCACAACAGACACCCTGTGAGGTGGGTGGGGCTGAGAGGGCCCTCACAGCAGCTGCCCTTTCAAGGACAACTCTGCCAGAGCTCTGGCTGACCCAAGGCCATGCTAGCAGGTGCAAGTGGAGGAGTGGGGAATCAAATCCAGTTCTCCCAGATAAGAGAGCTCTGGCTGACCCAAGGCCATTCCAGCAGGTGCAAGTGGAGGAGTGGGGAATCAAACCCGGGTCTCCCAGATAAGAGTCCGAGTACCTCACCACCGCACCAAACCAGCTCTCGTATTGTCTATTAAGACTGGCAGCGGCTCTCCAGGGTCTGCTCTCAGGCAGAGAGAGAAAGAGAGAGAGAGAGAGAGAGAGGTCCCTTCACATCACTTCCTGCCTGGTCCATTTTTAATTGGAGATGGCCTGGGACCTTCTGCGTGCCAAGCAGAGCCATGCAGCCCCTCCCACTGGAAGTGACAAGCTCTTCCTTGGCATCCCGGAATAGCACTGGCGTTCCCTTGCCCCCCCCCCCTGCCATGGCACCACAAAAGCTGCCCGGCCAGAGCTGCCCTCCTTCCTCAAAGCAAGGGCACACCCCTCTTGGGCACCGGAGGCACCCCACGGCTGTCCCTGAAGGGGCACAAGCCGCGCCCCCCCCCAGGGCATCTTGAGCATGGGGAGAGAGCGCAGAGCCAGTTTGGGGTAGTGGTTAAGTGTGCGGAATCTTATTAGGGAGAACCAGGTTTGATTCCCAACTCCTCCACTTGCACCTGCTGGAATGGCCTTGGGTCAGCCAGAGCTCTCTTATCTGGGAGAACCGGGTTTGATTCCCCACTCCTCCACTTGCATCTGCTGGAATGGCCTTGGGTCAGCCAGAGCTCTCTTATCTGGGAGAACTGGGTTTGATTCCCCACTCCTCCACTTGCACCTGCTGGAATGGCCTTGGGTCAGCCATGGCTCTCGCAGGAGTTGTCCTTGAAAAGGCAGCTGGTGGGGGAGCCCTCTCAGCCCCACCCACCTCACAGGGTGTCTGTTGTGGGGGAGGAAGGTAAAGGATATTGTGAGCCCCTCTGAGACTCTTCGGAGTGGAGGGCGGGATATAAATCCAATATCATCATCTACCTCACAGGGTGTCTGCTGTGGGGGAGGAAGGGAAAGGAGATTGTGAGACCCTCTGAGACTCTTCGGAGTGGAGGGCGGGATATAAATCCGATATCATCATCTACCTCACAGGGTGTCTGTTGTGGGGGAGGAAGGGAAAGGAGATTGTGAGCCGCTCTGAGACCCTTCAGAGTGGAGGGCGGGATATAAATCCAATATCTTCATCTACCTCACAGGGTGTCTGTTGTGGGGGCGGAAGGTAAAAGAGATTGTGAGCCGCTCTGAGACTCTTCGGAGTGGAGGGCGGGATATAAATCCAATATCATCATCTACCTCACAGGGTGTCTGTTGTGAGGGAAGAAGGTGAAGGAGATTGTGAGTCCCTCTAAGACTCTTCGAAGTGGAGGGCGGGATATAAATCCAATATCTTCTTCTACCTCACAGGGTGTCTGTTGTGGGGGAGGCAGGGAAAGGAGATTGTGAGCCGCTCTGAGACTCTTTGGAGTGGAGGGCGGGATATAAATCCTATATCTTCATCTACCTCACAGGGTGTCTGTTGTGGGGGAGGAAGGGAAAGGAGATTGTGAGCCGCTCTGAGACCCTTCAGAGTGCAGGGCGGGATATAAATCCAATATCTTCATCTACCTCACAGGGTGTCTGTTGTGGGGGAGGAAGGGAAAGGAGATTGTGAGCCGCTCTGAGACTCTTCGGAGTGGAGGGCGGGATAGCAATCCAATATCTTCTTCATCTTCTTCTTCTTAATTTTAATTTTTAAAAAGACGTGGTAAGTTATTAAAAAAATTGTGAGAAGAAGCGCTTGCCAGCCATGCCAGGAAGGAGGGTGGCGGGAGACCAAGTCGCACTTCGGGGACAGGGGGTGGCTTGGCTTTGTTGAGGGCAGCTTGGTGATGGGAGGGGTGACGAGGGGACAGCAGTCAAAAGCCAGAGTCAGGCGTTGGGAGGGGGGGCCCAGTGGTGCCCCCTAGGCTAGGTGGCGCCCTAGGCGACTGCCTACTTTGCCTGCTCCCATGCAGGCCTGGTCCTGTCCCGCGGTCTGTAGAGGCAGGCAGAGGTGGGCCGTGTGTGGGGGCCGTGCCAGACAACAGGGCTCCTTTCCTGAACTTTGGGCATCCAACCACCGCCGGAAGAGGAATGGGTTCTTCCAGGAAGGGGGGATTGAACCGCAGAGGTGATCAGGGCATCTGCCCAGCGGCTCCTTCACCGTTGTATTGGCCCAGCAGTGACAAAGAAAGGATCGCTCAAAACACTCCCGGCCACTGCAGTGCTGTTGTTGGACAGCAAGCGATGCACATTTCAGACATTATAGAATTAACCATTGTTGTTTACCAGAAAAGAGGATGTGAGGTATTGTAGTTTAAATCCAATTAGGAACGGTTTTTTCTAAACCCTGGAAAAATGTAAACACTGTATTGGTCAGTTGGCACCTTGTGTGTGAGAAGCTCTGATGTTATATGCAAGCTGAATTGCCGTCTTCCTGTCCCAATGTTCTCTGGGTAGAAAAAGGAAAGGAAAGGCCCCCTGTGCAAGCACCGGTCGTTTCCGACTCTAGGGTGACGTTGCTTTCACAACGTTTCCACGGCAGACTTTTGACGGGGTGGTTTGCCATGGCCTTCTCCAGTCTTTTACACTTCCCCCCCCCAGCAAGCTGGGTACTCATTTTACTGACCTTGGAAGAATGGAAGGCTGAGTCAACCTTCGGCTGGCTACCTGAAACGAGCTTCCGCCAGAATCGAACTCAGGTCGTGAGCAGAGAATTCAGACCACAGTACTGCAGTACTGCTGCTTTACCACTCTGCGCCACAGGGCCGCTTCTCTGGGTAGAAGAAGCAGCTTAACAAAGGGTTGTAAAAGTAGCCATGGAACAGATAGGACGTAGATGCAGCACATAGAATGCAGTGTTTGTTTCTTTTACTCCCAAGTACCTTTTCCTGATGTTTTATGCTAGTAAACTTTATTCCTTTTGATAAGCAATGGTCTTTGACTCCTTTACACAAACTCCTCGCCTCCAATGTAAACAAATGCCCCAACAGCTGTCCACTGGAGTCTTGGGCACTTTTGCAGATGGTTCCTTCCAGCTCCTGTCCCTGGCAACTCCAAGTCAAAGGCTCAAGGGATCGGTGATGCTGGAAGACCTCTTTGACCTGGAACCCTGCCTGGGCTGGGGAGAGGAAGGCAAGGCGGTTGGAAGGCTCTTGGAGGCTCCGAAAGGGAGAGACAAGCAGGGTATGGAGACCAACTCTTCTTCTTCTTCTCCTTCTCCTCCTCCCTGAAGTCCATTAGAGGGAGCCCTGCTGGAGGACCTATCAAAAGAGTTTCCGGCTCAACCGTCAGAGAGGTTCCCCAGTGGAACAGGCTTCCTCCTCAGGAGGTGGTGGGCTCTCCTTCCTTGGAGGTTTTTCAACAGAGGCTAGAGGGCCATCTGACACAATGAGGATCCTGTGAATTTAGGGGGAGGTGTTTGTGAGTTTCCTGCCTTGTGCAGGGGGCTGGAGTAGATGACCCTGGAGGTCCCTTCCAACTCTAGGATTCCTGATCGTGAGAGCGGTTCCTCAGTGGAACAGGCTTCCCCCTCAGGAGGTGGTGGGCTCTCCTTCCTTGGAGGTTTTTCAACAGAGGCTAGATGGCCATCTGACACAATGAGGATCCTGTGAATTTAGGGGGAGGTGTTTGTGAGTTTCCTGCCTTGTGCAGGGGGTTGGACTAGATGACCCTGGAGGTCCCTTCCAACTCGATGGCTCTATGACCAGGCAACACCTCAGCTTTGCACCAAAATATAACAAATCTGCTTCTCTCTGCTGCTTGACTGTTGAGAAGCCACTAGGAGACCCTGCTGGGCCCACTCTGGCTTCTTCTCAGGAGGAGGTGAGGCGGCTGCAGTCAGATTCTCTGGTGGGCTTCACCCCCCCTTTCCACGCAGGCCACTTCCCACCTGGCCATTTTGTTAATTCACGTTATTTCCTAGTCCACCCTTGCCACGGCTGCTCAAGGTGGATCACATGATGAAATCCGCCCGATCAATAGAATGAGACACCCGAGAAGCCAAACAGGAGGGATTACAGATCACGGAAATCTGGAGAGAAAGCAGGCGTGTTCCTCGTGACTTGTTAACAAAGGCAAAAGGTGGAATTGCATGGCAGGGAGAGCGAGGCAAGACATGCGGCCAGCAGATAATATATGCTGCCCCTTGCAGCGCAGCCCCCAGCCCTGTCCCCTTGACTAAATCGCCTTCTTGGACCTTCACTGCATCCTGTCATAGCCTGTCATTTCTTAAATTGTATATTCTGTTCTTTTAAATATTCGATGTTGTTTTTAAACTGTTGTTAGCCACCCTGAGCCTGTTAGGAGAGGGCGGGATATAAATTTGATAAAAGAAATAAATAGCTGACTGCATTTATAAAGACTCCCCCCCCCCCCCGGTACAATTCTGTTTTACATCATTTTCCGAAAGGTAGAAGTGTGGGAGCCCCCCTTCTTCTTCAGGCAAGCTGGCCCACAAGAGGTGTGTATGTGGGGTGTGTGTGTGAAGACACACGGACTGACAGGCAGGCACGGGTTGGTCTCCCTTCTTTGCTGGGGGGCCTCTGCTCTGCAGCCCAGTTCCGTGCTGGGTGTCTTTTGCACACACAAAGAGGCCACAGAAGCAAAGGTGAGCTTGGGGGGCTGTTTAGATTCGGAACCTGCAAAGAACTGGGACAAGGATTTTAATGCTAGAAATGGGAGGGAGACATGAACATGATGAATGCATCTACAATTCCCAGCTGGGGGGAGAGAGTGGGCGGTCGGCCTGGTTCCTGCTGGTGAAAGCAACTCCAGTCATGGATCAGAAGGACCCATCACTGACTGGCCGTTGCCCCTGCATCAAGAACATAAGAAAAGCCCTGTTGGATCAGGCCAGTGGCCCATCCAGTCCCACACTCTGTGTCACATAAGAACATAAGAGAAGCCCTGTTGGATCAGGCCAGTGGCCCATCCAGTCCAACACTCTGTGTCACGTAAGAACATAAGAGGAGCCCTGTTGGATCAGGCCAGTGGCCCATCCAGTCCAACACTCTGTGTCACAGAAGAACATAAGAGAAGCCCTGTTGGATCAGGCCAGTGGCCCATCCAGTCCCACACTCTGTGTCACAGAAGAACATAAGAGGAGCCCTGTTGGATCAGGCCAGTGGCCCATCCAGTCCCACACTCTGTGTCACATAAGAACATAAGAGAAGCCCTGTTGGATCAGGCCAATGGCTCATCCAGTCCAACACTCTGTGTCACAGAAGAACATAAGAGAAGCCCTGTTGGATCAGGCCAGTGGCCCATCCAGTCCAACACTCTGTGTCACAGAAGAACATAAGAGAAGCCATGTTGGATTAGGCCAATAGCCCATCCAGTCCAACATTCTGTGTCACATAAGAACATAAGAGAAGCCATGTTAGATCAGGCCAGTGGCCCATCCAGTCCAACACTCTGTGTCACAGAAGAACATAAGAGAAGCCCTGTTGGATCAGGCCAGTGGCCCATCCAGTCCAACACTCTGTGTCACAGAAGAACATAAGAGAAGCCATGTTAGATCAGGCCAGTGGCCCATCCAGTCCAACACTCTGTGTCACATAAGAACATAAGAGAAGCCCTGTTGGATCAGGCCAGTGGTCCATCCAGTCCAACACTCTGCGTCACACAGGGGCCAAAAAACCCAGGCGCCATCAGGAGGTCCACTAGTGGGGCCAGGACACCTCCCGTTTTTGCCCCCCCCCAAGCACCAAGAATACAGAGTCTCACTGCCCCAGACATAATAACATAAGAGAAGTCATCTTGGATCAGGCCAATGACCCATCCAGTCCAACACTCTGTCACATAAGGACATAAGAGAAGCCCTGTTGGATAATAACATAAAAACATAAGCGAAGCCATGTTAGATCAGGCCAATGGCCCATCCAGTCCAACACTCTGTGTTACACAGTGGCCCCCCCCCAAAATTATATATATATATATATATATATATATATATATATATATATATATATATATATATATATATATATATATATATATATATATATATATATATATATATATATATATATATACATACATATACATACACACACACACACACACACTGTGGCTAATAGCCACTGATGGACCTCTGCTCCATATTTTTATCTATACCCCTCTTGAAGGTGGCTATGCTTGTGGCCGCCACCACCTCCTTTGGCAGTGAATTCCACATGTTAATTACCCTTTGGGTGAAGAAGTACTTCCTTTTATCCGTTTTAACCTGTCTGCTCAGCAATTTCATCGAATGCCCACAAGTTCTTGTATTGTGAGAAAGGGAGAAAAGTACTTCTTTCTCTACTTTCTCCATCCCATGCATTATCTTGTAAACCTCTGTCATGTCACCCCGCAGTCGACGTTTCTCCAAGCTAAAGAGCCCCAAGCGTTTCAACCTTTCTTCATAGGGAAAGTGCTCCAGCCCTTTAATCATTCTAGTTGCCCTTTTCTGGACTTTCTCCAATGCTATAATACCCTTTTTGAGGTGCGGCGACCAGAACTGCACACAGTACTCCAAATGAGACCGCACCATCAGGGGCACCATCATGGGCTGTGTCACAACACTCTGTGTCACACAGTGGCCAAAAAATCCAGGTGCCATCAGGAGGTCCATCAGTGGGACCAGGACACCAGAAGCCCTCCCACTGTTGCTCCCCCAAGCACCAAGAATACAGAGCATCACTTGCCCCAGACAGAGAGTTCCAACAATACGCTATGGCTAATACCCACTGATGGACCTCTGCTCCATATACTTATCCAATCCCCTCTTGAAGCTGGCTGCTTGTAGTGAATTCCATGTGTCAATCACCCTTTGGGTGAAGAAGGACTTCCTTTTATCAGTTCTAACCTGACTACTCAGCAATTTCATTCAGTGCCCACGAGTTCTTGTACTGCAAGAAAGGGAGAAAATTACTTCTTCCTCCACCTTCTCTATCCCAGGCATAATCTTGCAAACCTCGACCACGTCACCCGCAGTCTCTCCAAGGACCCTGGATGCAACAGAGTGCAGAAGATCCCAGGTTCGGTCCCTGGCAGGCAGCCCCTCCAGCTCAAAGGATCTGGGGAGCCGCTGCTGCCGCCTGAAACAGGGTGCTGAACTTGAGGGCCTGGAGGTCCAGCCCCCTCTCCCTTGTGACCTTCACATTCTGGGTGCTGTTGTCCTTTAGCTCCCCCTGCTGGGGACAGAAGCCCAGGAGCCAAATGCTGGGGCAGGAATGCCCCCCAGCCAGCCCCACCTGGAGACAGGCAGAGGACCCCCACCCCCACCCGGGGTGACTTGCCACCAGATTCTCCTTAAGACCCTTTTAATTTGCAAGAAGCTGCACCCCGTGACCCCAGGGCAGGCCAGGGTCAGGCCCGGGATTTGGGAAACCACCACCGAGCTCGCTTTTTAATTTGGAAGGCTTTGCCCTCCTGCGGCTGGGCTTTGGGGCCTTGTCAGTAAATTGGCTGCTGGTGCCCAGGCGTCAGGGGGCAGGAAGGAGGTGAGGGCGGGCTCTGGGGCGGGGGGATGGAGGGAGGTGGTGCCCTTCTTTCTCCCCACGGGCATCCTTGAAGGGCCCCCTGTGCCGGGGCCAGCCCAGGACACAGTTGCTGCTCTGGGGAGCCAGAGAGAGCCAGATCCAAGGGGGCAGCAGCCCTGCTGGTCTGAAGCAGTAGAACAAAGCAGGAGTCAAGTGGCACCTTTAAGACCAACCAAGTTTTATTCAGAGTGGAAGCTTTCATGTGCTCCAAGCACACGTCATCAGAGAGGAGATGCTGCAGGCCGAGGGGGAGCTGAACCAGGGCTCCTGGGATATGCCCCGGGAAACCCTGCTGCTCCAGGTCAGCCTGGCTCTGTGTTCCAGGGCATAAACATCTGGAGCAGAGGTTCATCAGTGGCTGTTAGCCACAAGGTGTAGACTGGACTCCCTGTCTGGGGCAGGGATGCTCTGTATTCTTGGTGCTTGGGGGGGGGCGATGGTGGGAAGGCTTCTAGTGTCCTGGCCCCACTGGTGGACCTCCTGATGGCACCTGGGTTGTTTGGCCACTGTGTGACACAGAGTGTTGGACTGGATGGGCCACTGGCCTGATCCAAAATGACTTCTCTAATGTTCTTCTGTCTGGGGCAGTGGTGCTCTGTATTCTTGGTGCTTGGGGGGTGGCAACAGGGTGAGGGCTTCTTGTATCCTGGCCCCACTGATGGAACTCCTGATGGCACCTGGGTTTTTTGGCCACTGTGTGACACAGAGTGTTGGACTGAATAGGCCATTGGCCTGATCCAACATGGCTTCTCTTATGTTCTTATGTGACACAGAGTGTTGGACTGAATAGGCCATTGGCCTGATCCAACAGGGCTTCTCTTATGTTCTTATGTGACACAGAGTGTTGGACTGAATAGGCCATTGGCCTGATCCAACATGGCTTCTCTTATGTTCTTATGACTGAGTCAGTGATGCTCTGTATTCTTGGTGCTTGGGGGGCACAGTGGGAGGGTTTCTAGTGTCCTGGCCCCACTGGTGGGCCTCCTGATGGCACCAGACTTTCTTTGGGCCCTGTGTGACAGAGAGTGTTGGACTGGATGGACCATTGACCTGATCCAGCATGGCTTCTCTTATGTTCTTATGTCTGGGGCAGGGATGCTCTGTATTTTGGTGCTTGGGAGGGGCAATGGTGGGAGGGTTTCTAGTGTCCTGGCCCCACTGGTGGACCTCCTGGTGGCACCTGGGGTTTTTGTGGCCACTGCCCAACATGGCTGCTCTTATGTTCTTAGGGCAGTTTCACAGTAAAAAGGCAGGCTTGCCCTGCGCTCTGCATTGGCCAGCATACCCACCCTTGTCCTTCGACTTCTGCACAGCTCTGATCCAAAAGCCGTTTCTTGTTGTCCAGACAGGGATCCTACTGTCCCGACACCCGGCTTTTCTCTCCAGAATGACCATGGCTGGAGAACTATGATGAGCCCCTTCTGGACGCAGGCCCAGCTCTGGGGGTTCTGCTGCCTCAGGCAAACCCCCTCTCCCCGCTCCCAGCCTGGGCAAGGTTGCGATGGCAGCGGGTGTGCACAGAGCCGGGCTCTGAGTGCGCTTTCTGCCATGCCCCTGACTTCATCGAGGCTTCCTTAGCCTTGGGAAGCCACGGCGAGGTCAGGAAGGCAGCAGGTGTGGTGCATGAGGAGAGGGGGCGTCTCGTGGAGCCCCTCGGCCAGGTGGTGCCCTAGGTGGCCGCCTGCTTGGTCTACTCCCACAAGCTGGCCCTGCCTGGATGGGGCACAATCCCCAGGGGGCCTTCTGCTCAGCTCTGAGGTTCTAACAGCTGGAAGGAAGGCCTCTTCCTCCTCCTCCTCCTAGGTTTGGCAGGACAGGAGGACTAGAAAGATGTTAGAGCGGCTCCTCAGTGGAACAGGCTTCCTCCTCGGGAGGTGGTGGGCTCTCCTTCCTTGGAGGTTTTTCAGCAGAGGCTGGATGGCCATCTGACAGCAATGAAGATCCTGTGAATTTAGGGGGAGGGGTTTGTGAGTTCCCTGCATTGTGCAGAGGGTTGGACTAGATGACCCTGGAGGTCCCTTCCAACTCTAGGATTCTATTAGGAAGCACTTCCTGACCGTTAGAGCAGTTCCTCAGTGGAACAGGCTTCCTCCTCGGGAGGTGGTGGGCTCTCCTTCCTTGGAAATTTTTCAATCAAGGCTGGATGGCCATCTGACAGCAATGAAGAACCTGTGAATTGAGGGGGAGGTGTTTGTGAGCTTCCTGCATTGTGCAGGGGGTTGGACAGAAAAGGGCAACTAGAATGATTAAAGGTTTGGAACACTTTCCCTATGAAGAAAGGTTAAAACGCTTGGGGCTCTTTAGCTTGGAGAAACTGCGGGGTGACATGATAGAGGTTTACAAGATTATGCATGGGATGGAGAAAGCAGAGAAAGAAGTCCTTTTCTCCCTTTCTCACAATACAAGAACTCGTGGGCATTCAATGAAACTGCTGAGCAATCAGGTTAAAACGGATAAAAGGAAGTCCTTCTTCACCCAAAGGGTGATTAACATGTGGAATTCACTGCCACAGGAGGTGGCGGCGGCTACAAGCATAGCCAGCTTTAAGAGGGGATTGGATAAAAATATGGAGCAGAGGTCCATCAGTGGCTATTAACCACTGCCCTTTGGCCTGATCCAACATGACTTCTCTTATGTTCTTATGGACTGGATGACCTTGGAGGCACCTTCCAATTCTATGAGTCTATGATGTGGCATCCGTGCCCACTGCTTCCCTGGCATTCCTCTCCACCTTGCTGTGCTCTGAGTGGGGCAGCGATGCTCTGTATTCTTGGTGCTGGGGGGGGCGCACAGTGGGAGGGTTTCTAGTGTCCTGGCCCCACTGATGGACCTGGAACTGCCACCCAGCCAGCTATGCCTGTCACCTGGTAGAAGCAGCTTAGGCCCTGCTTTTCCTAACTAGCTCAGACTGGTTTACATGAAGCAGAAAAAGACCAGTGTATAATTCCCTTGGGGTTACCTGACCGCACCCAGACGCCTGCTGGAAAGCCCTGCCTCTCTGCTGCCCTTTGTGGGGCGACCGTTCTCACAGCTGGTTGCAGGGGAGGTGGCGCAGAGAATTCTGTCCGTTCTTGCTTTCATAACCACCCCCCACCCCCGGGACATGGAAAAACCTGAGTTCTTTTGTGTTGTTAGTTAGCTAAGAAGCTACAGATATACAGTGAGAGGGAGTGAAGGGTTAGCTCTGGAACATTTTGATCCATCATTTTAAAGGGTTCATCTGAGCATGTGCTGAATGCCTTTCTCCCCCCACAGTTGGCTTCGAGAAGACAGGCCAGGGGGCACCTCTTCTGAAAGGAGGCAGAGCTGTAGATCAACCCATGACTGCTGGAGCTCCAGAGTGCCCCCCCCCCGGGAAAGGTCAACCCCTCCCTGACTTTGTCACCCCCTCCCATTGCTTGCCACGGATCTGCCAGCCTCTCTCCCCACACCCCCCAGTCTCTTGATATGACAGATTAATTCCAAGCAGGAATTTCATTTGATTGGCAGCGTCAGACTGTTTAGCATCCTTTACATTTGACAAAACCCTGATTAGCCGGCCGGTAATCCTCAGCTTGCCTGCCCTGCCTCGGATGGGGTGTCAGTGGCTGAGCAGGAGACAGAGACACAGAGAGGTTGGAGGGCCCGCCCCCAGGATAAGCTCAGCCCCCAGAGGGACCTGCTTCTGCCCCAGACCCTGACCCCAGAGAGGGCTCCTCCCCCGCCCCAGCTATCAAAAACAGAGACAAAAGGAGGGGGGGTCCCTCCTGGGGGCAGCAGGAGGGGCCAAGTGAGTCACCCCCCAAGTCACCATTTCCCTTGCAGGGAAGCTGGCCTCCTCTTCCCACTGGCTGGGCCGAGGGAACAGCAGCTGCAGTGAGATGTGGGGAGGGGGGGCACAAACTTGGGGAAGACTAGTTCCACCCCACCCCACTCCAGACCCTTCTGAGTTATTGCTGTTCTTGCTTATTCTCTCTGGGATCCTCTTTGAAGTCCTTTGGTTTATGATTCTCCGGGTTGATGTGGAACCGGATCTTTCCTGGCTCCCCCTCAAAGAAGAAGAAGAAGAAGAAGAAGAAGAAGAAGAAGGAGAGGAGGAGGAGGAGGAGGAGAGGAGGAGGAGGTGGAGGAGATTGGATTTATAACCTGCCCTCCGCTCAGAGTTTCAGGGTGGCTTACAAACCTTCCCTTCCCCACCCCACAACAGACTTCCTGTGAGGTGGGTGGGGCGGAGAGAGCTCTCAGAGATCTGCTCTTGAGAGAACAGCTCTGAGAGAACTGCTCTTGAGAGAAACAGGAAAACTAACAAGTTCAATTAGCAAGGGAAGAGGCTTAGGCATTCCCGAGAGAACTTGTGGCTGACCCAAGGTCACCCAGCAGCTGCATGTGAAGGAGGAATGGGGAATCAAGCCCAGAGTCCGTGCACTTCACCACCACACCAAACTGGCTCTTGTATTTATTTATTATTTGCTCGAGACGTTGATTAGCCTCCTTTCTCACCTGTAGACCTCCAGGCAGCTTACGATATAAATGAAAAGAGTACTTATTCCCTTCATCTGTCCCCTGCCTTTCTCCCCAGTGGGGCCCAGAGTGCCTGACCACAGTCTTCTCCCTTCCCTTTTTTCCTCACAACCACCTGTCCAGGAAGGTTAGGCTGAGAGGATGTGACTGGCCCCCAAGGTCACCCAGGGAACTATGTGAGAAGAACACAATTAAACTGAGGAGCAGCAGGCGGCTTAGAGCAGATCAAAGGAAGCCCTTCTGCACCTAGAGAGTCATTCACAGGTGGAATTCACTGCTGCAGGAAGTGGTAGCGGCTACAAGCACAGACAGCTTGAAGCGGGGACTGGATCAACACATGGAGCCCAGGTCCAGCAGTGGCTCTTAGCCACAAGGTATAGAGGGAACTCTCTGTCTGGGGCAGGGATGCTCTGTATTCTTGGTGTTTGGGGGGCAAGAATGGAAGAGCTTCTGGAATTCTGGCCCTGCTCGGGGACTTCTGATGGCACCTGGTTTTTGGCCACCATGTAACACAGGGTGTGGGACTGGATGGGCCACTGGCCTCATCCAGCATGGCTTCTCTTCAGGCCCGTAGCTATGGGGGGGTGGGGCTAGGCCTCTTCACCCAAACCCCCTTCCACCTGTATGGCCCCTCCTTTCCCTGCCACTCTTGCCGTTCTCCCTGCAGCCTCGTTCCTGCCTCCCCCGCTCTCCCCGTGGCCCCGTTTTCACCACAACCACTATCCCCGGGCTCTTCCAGTGGAGAGCCAGTTTGCTGTAGTGGTTAAGTGTGCGGATTCTTATCTGGGAGAACTGGGTTTGATTCCCCACTCCTCCACCTGCACCTGCTGGAATGGCCTTGGGCCAGCCAGAGCCCTCTTATCTGGGAGAACCGGGTTGGATTCCCCACTCCTCCACCTGCACCTGCTGGAATGGCCCTGGGCCAGCCAGAGCTCTCTTATCTGGGAGAACCCGGTTGGATTCCCCACTCCTCCACTTGCACCTGCTGAAATGGCCTTGCGTCAGCCAGAGCTCTCTTGGGAGAACCAAGTTTGATTCCCCACTCCTCCGCTTGCACCTGCTGGAATGGCCTTGGGTTAGCCATATCTCTGGCAGGAGTTGTCCTTGAAAGGGCAGCTGCTGTGAGATCCCTCTCAGGCCCACCCACCTCACAGGGTGTCTGTTGTGGGGGAGGAAGGGAAAGGAAATTGTGAGCCGCTCTGAGACTCTTCGGAGTGGAGGGCGGGATATAAATCCAATATTTTCTTCTTCCCACCCCCGAGAGCGTGAGAGAGAGAGAGCTGGGGCCAGGCAGCTGGCCGCTTGAAGCCTCCACAGCCCCCCCCCCCCCCATCCAAAATTCTTCTGTGTAGGGCAGGGATGCTCTGTCTTCTTGGTGCTTGGAGGGCAACAGTGGGAGGGCTTCTGGCCCTGCTGGGGGACTTCTGATGGTGCCTGGGTTTCTTGGCCACTGTGTGACACAGAGTGTGGGACTGGAGGGGCCACTGGCCTGATCCAACAGGGCTCTCTCATGTTCTTATGTTCCCGCCAGGCCCCACCACCCCGTGCAGCCTCTGCCTTCGTGCCCCAGGGAGCTCTATCCCGATGGGATGTGCCCAGCTGTCTTTCTCCAAAGCAAGCACCGACTCTCCCCGGGTGGAGCTCCACGGCCATGCGGAGAAGTGGCAAGAGCCCCTGGACTGGCTGGCTGGCTGGCTGCGGGGAGGCGACTGGGCGGGGCAAGAGAAGCGACACGGATGAAGCAAGGGCGCCCTCTGGTGGTGCTCCTCGGAAACGAGTTCGCCTGAACCGAGCCCTCCAGCGCGCCAATGCAAACTGTGCCAGGGGGTCCCCATAGAACAAAGGAGGAGTCAAGTGTGCCTTCAGGATCGACAACCAAGTTTTATTCCGAAGGTAAGCTTTCTTGTGCTCCAAGCACACTTCATCAGACGAGGAATCCGGTACGGGGAGCAGAGCTACACAGAGCTGGTAGGCAGGGGTTGAGAATGCAAAATGGTTCAAGTTTAAGATCCAAGGACAGAATAGTACAATTAACAAATGGAGCAAACCTTTGATCTGGGTAGCGGGAGCGTGAGAAACCAATAAAACAGTAACATGTCACAATGTGAGATTGTCTGTTAATCACTCTGTTATTAAAAGCAAGCTTGGGCCAAATTGAGGGCATTCCTTTCTCAGAAGTTTTCCCCATCCAACTAATTTACCTTTTAACATGTAACATAGATATAGTTTGCCATTAGAAGAGGAATACATTAAAATATAGTGGAAGAAGGGTTTAGTATAGGTAATGAGATAAACAGCCCACATCCCGTGTGGGGCTGCGGCAGAACAGATGTGTGTGTGTGTGGGGGGGGCAGCTTCTGAGAGTGAAAGCTCCCTCTTGTCAGATACGAGCACGACTGGAGATCTCGGAGCCGTTTCCCCACAGGCAGAAGGCGGGTGGGCTGCTACAAAGAAGGCACATGGGATGCAGAGGGACGAGGGGCAGAGGCGAGCCCTTTATTAGAGCAGAGGTGGGGAAATGTTGGGGTGGGGGGAGAAGAGCAAACAGACACTCTTGCCCTTCCCTGGCTTTTCAGCTTAGCCTGTTCTACAGACTTGGGGCCAGGGCACCTTTGGGAGGGGGCGTCACCCCAAGGGCTCCTTGTGGCTTTCGGCCTGGCAGTAGAAAAAACAGGAAGCCACCAAGAGAAGCCGCTCCAAGCTTCCTTCTTCTTCCAAAGTGATGTGTGTTTGTGAAGATTCGACACCCTCTCCAAGATTCGAGTTCAGGAGCACCTGGAAAGAGGGCCAGCGCTAGACCGTCTGGCATCCTAGGCAAGGCTAATTTCTGATGCCCCCACCCCCGCACTGATAATGTCACCGAGTCACATGGGGAACACCCAGTTTGGCACCCTGGGCAAATGCCTAGTGGAAGGCCTGGCCCTGCCTGGAAACCCTGTTGGTCTCTTAAGGTCCTCCGGGACTCAAACGTTTCCCTTCCCCTGCACACCGACAGTGCCACCCATCTGAAAACGATAGCCTCTCCAGGGCCTCTGTCTCTAGGCTAAGGGAAAGGAGGTTTCCTGGCCTAATATTGACCGTGCAGCAGCTACAAGGCCTTGACCGTTTACTTCAAAGGCAAGGGAAGATTTCCCGCAAGTAGCTCCAGCGAGCAGCATGCTGAGAAATGGGGCACGGAAGATCCAAGACTTGCTGAAGCCACCGAAGTCTGGAGGGCCAAGGATGCCTTTGGCTTTGCCGCCCCTTCAAGGCTGGTCTTTCAGCACCCTCTGCTGGCTGTACAGGGTATGACATAAAAGCGCTTTCCTTTTACGGACTCAGGCAGGCAGCCCAGTTGGTCTGATGCAAAGGGACAAACTTTGAGTTGTCCAGGCCGGGGCACCTTTAAGACCAACAAAGGCTTATTCTGGGCATCAGCTTTTGTGTGCAGGCATTTCTGAAGAAGTCTGCATGCAGCTGAAAGGCAAGACCCAGAATTAAACTTTGTTGGTTGTAAAGTTGAGCGGGAGTGTATGGATGTTACCTTCTTCCATTCCGAGGCAATACTGGTCGTGATGCCCTCGGCCACAATCAGACTGCAGCTGCAAGGGCTTCCAACACCCTGCTGAGTTCAATAGGGGAGTCCCCCTTTTTAGCTCCCACTTTTGTTGGGAGTATCAGCTACATCTCTGTGCTCCCAGGAACTCATTCAGCGGCCTTAGGCACACTCTCCTGTAGGGAGGGTCACAGCTCTTCATCTGCAATATGGAGACAGTCATACTGACCGACCTTACAGGCTTCTTGCGGGGAAGGCTGCTGATATATGTGTAGTACTCGAGTGCAGAAAATGCTACATAAATATCTTTAATAAAGAAACATCTTGGGGGGGGATATGTTGCAATGCTTCACTATGCCACAAGGCGGTGCTATGCTACCCCCAGAAAAACCCCTCCAGCCCAAATTCTCCTGCAGTTTTGGAAAATGTTACTGGTTACCTGAAGGACCCGGAGTAGTTTTGCCCATTTCGCCTTCGTGTCTGTATCTGGCGAGGGGAGCGCTGACTCTCAAGCTCCTGCCTGGAAACTTTTGTGGGTCTCTATGGCATCATGGGACTCGAATCTGGCTTTTCTACTGCAGACCACCCCACCCCCCCCTCCCAGCTGCTTTCCTGAGACTATTATTGTGGCTGAAGGCCCACAGGGCAGCTGATGCCACTGAAGCAAAAGGGACCATTAGAAGAGTCAGAACAAAGATAAGGAAAAATAAAGTCAGCAGCAGACGCTTCTGCCCCTGGAAGGAGGGCCTGGTTCCTCTCCTCCCACTTGGGATATGTCAAGGGTGCTCATTTCTGTACCGCAATTTTCTAGATAGAGAGCAGGTCACCAGCTCTCCATTTCTCCCCCCTCTTACTTACGGCCAATGGGCAAGCAATAAATCCATCTGGCTTAAGGATGTTTATGCTACAGCCTGGCTGTTACCTTCAAGTCGCCTCTCCCACAGGTTCACACAGACAGCCCTAATCTCTTCCCACAGTAGCGTGAGAATGTTTGACGTTTCCAATAGTCTAAAATTCCTTAGTAATCAAATAGATAGTTTAGTAACCTTTGAACCCGTGACTCAAGTAGGCATCTGTATGGTCACCTTTGATGACATCCTATCTAGCAACTGTTTGTATGTCATCTCTCCCAAGGCTTGTGAGTTTCAAACAATAAACCTGCTTTTGATTTAAAACAAAGGACTCGGTTATTGAGAAATATCGGAGCTGGACGTGATGCTTTGCCAGAGTCCCTCATTGAGCCTTGACTGGAGATGCTGCTGGAGATTGAACGGGGGACCTTCTGCATGCCACTGCACCACCAGCGCCCCTCCCCTTGCTAGGATCCTGCCAGGAAGGAAGGTGCCTTTTCAAAGTGACTTGCTTTGCTGATCTTTGAGTTGGAGGCTGATGCTGCAGCCAGCAGGGGGAAGGTGGGGCAGGATGGTGGGGTGGGGTCCCCCTTTTCCTGCCGCTTGTTTCTTTGTTCCTCACCTTTGCAGCCTTCTCTTCCTCCCAATCGCAGGCTCAGAGCTGGCCCATCTTCTGAGGTATCGGAATCCAGAACCCCGCTTAATCCAGTGAATACACTGCCCCCCCCCCCCCCAAAGTCCAAAGTAAAATTGTATGTCATCTCTCCCAAGGCTTGTGAGTAAAATTGGTGAATTGGAATGTTTAGTGCTGGGAGAAAACATAGACATTGTGGGAATTTCAGAAACTTGGTGGAATGAGGAGAATCAGTGGGACACGGTGATTCCTGGATATAAGCTATATCGGAAGGATAGGGAGGGAAGGGTTGGAGGTGGGGTGGCTCTGTATGTCAGAGAGGATATACGGTCCAGTAAGGCTGAGATCAGAGAATTAGATTCACTTTTAGAAATGCTTTGGGTTGAAATAGAGGGCCCAAAAGGAAATTTAACTATGGGAGTTTGTTATCGCCCACCAAATCAAAAGAGAGAGGACGATTATAATATGATGGAAGGCTTAAAGATAGCGGCTAAACGTAAAAACTGTGTTGTAATAGGTGATTTTAACTACCCGCAGATTGATTGGGTCAATATGTGTTCTGGTCGAGAGAAAGAGATTGAGTTTCTTGATGCTCTCAATGACTGTGCTATGGAGCAGATGGTCTCAGAACCTACCAGGGGTGGGGCGATCCTGGATTTGGTCCTAAGTAATGCCCAAGACTTGGTGAGAGATGTAAAAGTGATTGCGCCGCTTGGGAGCAGTGACCATAATGTTATTGATTTCACCGTTTGTATAAATAGGGAGTTGTCCAAAAAGACCGCCACAACCACGTTTAACTTTAAAAGGGGTAAATACACTGAGATGAGGAGGCATGTGAGGAAGAAACTGAAAGGAAAGGTACATACGGTCAAAACCCTTGAGAAAGCTTGGACGCTATTTAAAACTATAATCCTAGAAGCTCAGATAAAATACATACCACAAGTTAGGAAAGGCACAAACAGGCATAAGAAAAGGCCTGCGTGGTTAACAAATAAAGTAATGGAAGCTGTAAAAGGTAAGAAGGACTCCTTTAAGCGGTGGAAAACCAGTCCAAGTGAGATTAGTAAAAGGGAACACAGGCTGTGGCAAATCAAATGCAAGACTGTGATCAGGCAGGCAAAAAGGGACTATGAGGAGCATATTGCAAAAAACATAAAGACCAACAATAAAACTTTCTTCAAATATATTAGAAGTAGGAAACCAGCCAGGGAGGCAGTGGGGCCCTTGGATGACCATGGGGTAAAAGGATTACTGAAGGAGGATAGGGAAATGGCTGAAAAGCTAAATGAATTTTTTGCCTCCGTCTTCACTGTAGAAGACGAGAACTTTTTGCCCGCCCCAGAACCACTAATTTTGGAAGGGGTGTTGAAAGACCTGAGTCAGATTGAGGTGACAAATGAGGAGGTCCTACAACTGATAGACAAATTAAAAACTAATAAGTCACCGGGTCCGGATGGCATACATCCGAGAGTTCTGAAGGAACTCAAAGTTGAACTTGTGGATCTTCTAACAAAAATCTGTAATCTTTCATTGAAATCTGCCTCCATTCCTGAGGACTGGAAGGTAGCAAATGTCACCCCCATCTTTAAAAAAGGTTCCAGAGGAGATCCGGGAAACTACAGGCCAGTCAGTCTGACTTCAATACCGGGAAAGTTGGTAGAAACCATTATCAAGGACAGAATGAGTAGGCACATTGATGAACACGGGTTATTGAGGAAGACTCAGCATGGGTTCTGCAAGGGAAGATCTTGCCTCACTAACCTGTTGCATTTCTTTGAGGGGGTGAACAAACATGTGGACAAAGGAGACCCGATAGATGTTGTTTACCTTGACTTCCAGAAAGCTTTTGATAAAGTTCCTCATCAAAGGCTCCTTAGAAAGCTTGAGAATCATGGAGTAAAAGGACAGGTCCTCTTGTGGATCAAAAACTGGCTGAGTAATAGGAAGCAGAGAGTGAGTATAAATGGGCAGTCTTCGCAGTGGAGGACGGTAAGCAGTGGGGTGCCGCAGGGCTCGGTACTGGGTCCCATGCTTTTTAACTTGTTCATAAATGATTTAGAGTTGGGAGTGAGCAGTGAAGTGGCCAAATTTGCGGATGACACTAAATTGTTCAGGGTGGTGAGAACCAGAGAGGATTGTGAGGAACTCCAAAGGGATCTGTTGAGGCTGGGTGAGTGGGCGTCAACGTGGCAGATGCGGTTCAATGTGGCCAAGTGCAAAGTAATGCACATTGGGGCTAAGAATCCCAGCTACAAATACAAGTTGATGGGGTGTGAACTGGCAGAGACTGATCAAGAGAGAGATCTTGGGGTCATGATAGATAACTCACTGAAAGTGTCAAGACAGTGTGCGTTTGCAATAAAAAAGGCCAATGCCATGCTGGGAATTATTAGGAAGGGAATTGAAAACAAATCAGCCAGTATCATAATGCCCCTGTATAAATCGATGGTGCGGTCTCATTTGGAGTACTGTGTGCAGTTTTGGTCGCCGCACCTCAAAAAGGATATTATAGCTTTAGAGAAGGTGCAGAGAAGGGCAACTAGAATGATTAAAGGGCTGGAGCACTTTCCCTATGAAGAAAGGTTGAAACGCTTGGGACTCTTTAGCTTGGAGAAACGTCGACTGCGGGGTGACATGATAGAGGTTTACAAGATAATGCATGGAATGGAGAAAGTAGAGAAAGAAGTACTTTTCTCCCTTTCTCACAATACAAGAACTCGTGGGCATTCGATGAAATTGCTGAGCAGACAGGTTAAGACGGATAAAAGGAAGTACTTCTTCACCCAAAGGGTGATTAACATGTGGAATTCACTGCCACAGGAGGTGGTGGCGGCCACAAGTATAGCCACCTTCAAGAGGGGTTTAGATAAAAATATGGAGCACAGGTCCATCAGTGGCTATTAGCCACAGTGTATGGAGCACAGGTCCATCAGTGGCTATTAGCCACAGTGTATGGAGCACAGGTCCATCAGTGGCTATTAGCCACAGTGTATGTGTGTATATAACATTTTTTGCCACTGTGTGACACAGAGTGTTGGACTTGATGGGCCGTTGGCCTGATCCAACATGGCTTCTCTTATGTTCTTATGTTCTTATGTCCTTCCTTGCTCCCCAGGAGAGATTCCGTCTCCAGCCCTTCTAGAGCTTCACAGCCATGCAGGAAGGAGGCACTTACTGTTGAGAGGTCTCCCCCGCCCCCTCCCCCCATTCCAGTCTCACATGCTGGTCATGAAGATGCCCCCGCTCGGAAAGGGCTTCTTTTTGTGCCTCCCCCCCACCCCCGCTTGCCTGTTCTCATCCTGCCTGCCTTGGACCTCCACTGGAGCCGGAGTCCATCCAGTGTGCAGCACGATTTCCAGGATTCCCAAATGCCAGGCATGGTCTTGCTATTCATGCGAAATCATTTGACCTGGTGTGCCAAGGCCTTTTGTGCACGGGTGGGCAGGTGGGGTAATCTCCCCTCAGCCGGCTTCTGATCCACCGAAACACAGAGCATGTCTTGGAGGGTGGAAAGTCCCTGGCTTTGTGTCTCCCCTCAGATAACCCCCGGGAGGACCCTCTGCCTGCATACAAGGCCCCTGTAATGCAATTCATGGGATGCAGCAGTGCCCCAGGGTGCATAACGGCACAGCCTCTGCTTTGCGGAGTCCCACAGCCTCCTACTTTGGTCTCCTCGCCTCTCCCAAGAGCTGCCCAGAAGCCTCGCTTCCTAAGGCCCACTCAGGATCCCCACTGCATTCCTCTGTGTGTGCGTGTGCAAACAGAACTGTAAGCGGTATGTTAATTTTAAAAGGCACCCCGTTGAAGAGAGCATCTGCTGAAATAGCAAAGTCCTGCCCAGACTTGACCTGCTAGCCCAGTTCTCACGCCTTGCATGCAAAGATGGATCTCTGGGCAAAAATAAATTCTACAATATAAAGAATGGGCAGACCACTGATTTGCAACATTTATTTCTGTGGGAAAGTTCAGAAGCATTCATGTCAGGGCTCGGAGGGCTGAGGACTGCGTGGTGAAGCAATCCAGCAGCCACAAGTGCCAGTCAGTAGAGGCTAACACAACGAAAGATGCAAGCTAGTGACCAATTTACTAAGAAATGTATAGAAACCAGTCCAAATATCCAAAACATGTACATTCAAGGCCCAAAGTAGTGCGGTGACAAGCCAATCGATTAAGTACTTGTTTCTTTACAGTCTTCATCAGACCTGGGACCAATATTGATTCAATTATATAGATTCTTTACCCAATTTTCAAAAAAGAGGGCTGCAGAGCGTCTCCAGCAGCAATTTCACATTGGCTACAGCTCAGTATGAGGCTTCTTGTGCTGTAGTCAATGTGAAATTGCTGCTGGAGACGCTCTGCATCCCTTTTTTGAAAATTGTGTAAAGAATCTATATAATTGAATCAATATTGAATGACTGACTGACTGACTATATAATTGAATCAATATTGGTCCCAGGTCTGATGAAGACTGTAAGGAAACAAGTACTTAATTGATTGGCTTGTCGCCACACTACTTTGGGACTTGAATGTACATGTTTTGGACATTTGGACTGGTTTCTATATACTTCTTAGTAAACTGGTCACTAGCTTGCATTTTTTGTTGTCTTATCCATTATAGTGACCTCTATCGGATTGTGTTCTAGTCAGTAGAGGCTGGCAGACAGTTTGGGATGGTCCAAGTGAAGAGTTCTCCCCTCTGGCCTTGCCCCCAAGGCCCCATTCGCACAGAGGGTGTCGACTGATTGGCGTCTGGGCTGCAATACTTCCACCTGTTGCCGAGACTCTGGGAAAGGAGGGGCCCCGGGAAGGGCAAAGGCTGGACAGCGGCCCCCCCAGGCCTAGCAGCAAAGAGCCTTCCACTGCCTTCACCCTCCCCACTGAGCAGGCCTCAGCCCCTCCCTCCCCTGGCACTCCCCTCGCTCTTGCGTGCCACCCCCAGAGACACCCCCCCCCAACGTTCCACAAAGCTTGCTGGAAAGGCCACAGGAAAGTCTGAGCATGCCCCCCCCCCCCAGGGATGAAGGCCTCAGAAGCAGGAGGCAAGGCCCCTCCCAACCGCTGACCCCTCCCCCCCAATAATGGCAGACGCCCCAACCTGATGATGGGGGCAGCACTCAGTCTCACCATTCCTCCCACAGCTGCTGTGCAGCTGCCCCTCGGTGAGGGATGTGAAAAATCAGTCCCTTCCTGTGCCCAGCTCACATCAGACCCCTTCCTTTCAGACAAGGGGGGAGGAATGTGAGAAGCCAGCCAGGCTCTGTCCAGGACGCTTTCAGCGCAGCCTGGAGAGAGAAACCCACAATGTTGGGCAGCAGCTGGACACGCCTTTTGCAGGCGCCAGAGCTGAGAGGGTGCCGGGGGCAGGCCAAGAGGCCGGCAGCTCAGACGTCGTAGAAGTCGATGTGCGCTCCCGACTCAAAGGTGTCCTCCAGGAGGAGGGCCAGCAGCTTCTGGGAGGAGGCCTCGCAGTCTAGCAGCTGCCCCTGCTCCTTCATGCGGAGGAACTGCTCGCGCATTTCCAGGTTGCCCGTCTTGGTGCGGGCCAGTTCTTGCATGTCGGTGTCCAGGGGCCCTGGGGACAGAGAGGACAATCACCAGGCTGCAGCAGGGACCAGGCAGGGGGGCAGCGGTGAGGGCCGGCACACCAAGGCTCACCTGGCGCATAGTTCAGCACTCGGACGTCTGGCTCCTCCACTGCAAGGACCTGGAACATCATGTCGCGGGCGGCCTTCCCGGTGCAGTAGAGGGTCCAGGAGTTGAAGGGCTTCAGGGCACAGAGGGAGGAGATGTTCACCACCGTCCGGCAGAAGCCGGGCTTTGCAGGGAAGGCTTTCAGGAAGCAGGAGGTCAGGCACAGTGCGGAGGTGACGTTGAAGTTCAGGTAGCTGTTGACTTCCTCGGGGCTGGTGAAGTCGACAAACGCTTTGGAAATATCACCGAGAGACGCTAGAAGAGGAGGAAGGAGAGACCTGTATGAGCAGGCCAGATCTGGGCCAGCACAGAAGCCTCATCTAGGAGAAGAAACATGACCCCACCGCCCACGGGGTTGAAGGAAGAAGAACTGAGATGGAACAACTGAGATGGTGACCCTCGACCCCTTCCAGCCAGACCAGGGCAGGTGCTCAAGCCAGGCAGGGCTGGTGGGAACCCGGAGCCAGCAATGATCAAGAGAGACATGAAGAGATCCAACGTGGAAGTACAGCTGAGGAGGACTGTGTGCTAGAAGGCGACGATGACATTGGATTGATATCCTGCCCTCCAATCTGAATTGCAGAGTGTCAGAGCGGCTCACAATCTCCTTCCCCTTCCTCCCCCACAACAGACACCCTGTGAGGTAGATGAAGATATTGGATTTATATCCCGCCCTCCACTCCGAAGAGTCTCAGAGCGGCTCACAATCTCCTTCCCCTTCCTCCCCCACAACAGACACCCTGTGAGGTAGAAGAAGATATTGGATTTATATCCCACCCTCCACTCCAAAGAGTCTCAGAGCGGCTCACAATCTCCTTTCCCTTCCCCCCCCACAACAGACACCCTGTGAGGTAGATGAAGATATTGGATTTATATCCCGCCCTCCACTCCGAAGAGTCTCAGAGCGGCTCACAATCTCCTTGACCTTCCTCCCCCACAACAGACACCCTGTGAGGTAGATGAAGATATTGGATTTATATCCCGCCCTCCACTCCAAAGAGTCTCAGAGCGGCTCACAATCTCCTTTCCCTTCCTCCCCCACAACAGACACCCTGTGAGGTAGATGAAGATATTGGATTTATATCCCGCTCTCCACTCCGAAGAGTCTCAGAGCGGCTCACAATCTCCTTTCCCTTCCTCCCCCACAACAGACACCCTGTGAGGTGGGTGGGGCTGAGAGAGCTCTCACAGTAGCTGCCCTTTCAAGGGCAATGGCTATGGCTGACCCAAGGCCATTCCAGCAGCTGCAGCTGGAGGAGTAGGGAACCAAACCCGGTTCTCCAGGTAAGAGTCTGTGCACTTAGAATCATAGAGTTGGAAGGGACCTCCAGGGCCATCTAGTCCGCCCCCCCCCCCCCGGCCGTTCAACAAGACAGGTGGGGAAGGGCCAAGCAAAGGTCTCTGCCTGAGCCGGGTGGTCCTCTCCTGCCGGTACTGCCCCCTGGAACACAAGACTGGCACCCCCCCAAATGGGCCCCTTGCAATGCTTCCATTCACCTTTACTCTGCTCCTGAGCTTAGCCAAGGCCAAACAGGGCGATTAGGAAACCCGCTGGAGTCACAGGACAGGCTGGCAAAGGTGGCAGGCCCAGCTGGGGAGCTCACCCAAGAGGAAGGGCCCAGCCAGCCTTCTGGACACCAGGTGGCCACCACAGGCCACAGCCCAGAGAAGCCACAGCTGCCGTCAGCACTGCCCCCCCCCTCCCTGGGGCAAACAGGCCGGCCCCAATTGGAGAAAGCTGGCCTGAGAAAGCCCACCTTTCAGAAACTCACGGTGGGGGGGGGGGCATTTTCATCTCCCTGGGAGCATTGCTGCAGGTTTGCAAGTCACCAAACTACACCCCCCGCCCCAAAAAAGGCACTTCCCAGGGAAGACACACAAGGTGGAACTGCTGAACGGCAACTCCTCCAGAAACCTGGTGCGGTTTGTTATCCCAGCTTGGACGGGGAGTTGCGACGCTTCGCTTGCCGGAATTCCCACGAGCTGGGAGGGGGAAAGCAGCCCTTCCCCTCCCCTCCCCGCCCAGGGCAGCCCGCTTGCCCAGCTTGGCCCGGCACCTCAGCGGGCGTCACCAGCCTGCTCCAGGTGGAGGAGGCGCCGGCACTTTTGAGGCCCTGCAGAAGGCAGCCGCTTCAGGCCCCGGCCTTGCCCCGTCCTCCTCTGGCGGGGGCGGTTCTTTCTCTCCCCCCCCCGCCCCCCATGCCGCTTGGGCTTCTCTGCACCCCACAGAGAGAGGAGGGGGGCGCTGCTTCCAGGGCTGGCCCTAGACTGTCTGCCCCCCCCCGCCCCGCGAGTGCCCCCAACCCCGCGCCCCAGCAGGCCAGCGCCCTAGGCAGTGGCCTCGCTGTGCGGCTCACCGGCGGCGTGCACGAGGAGGAGGCGCTGGAGGGCGCCGCCGGGGGGCAGGAGGGCGCGGGCGGCGGCGAGGAGGGCGGGCAGGGCGCGCGGCTCGGCCAGGTCGGCGGGGAGGGCGCGCACGGCCAGGCCCGGGCAGGAGGCGGCCAGCTGCGCCTCGAGCTCCCGCAGCCGCTCCGCCGAGCGCGCCACCAGCAGCAGCGCCGAGCCCGCCGCCAGCCGCCCCGCCAGCGCCCCCGCCACGCTCCGGCCCAGGCCCCGCGACGCCCCGCTCACCACGCACAGCGCCCGCCCCAGCCCCGGCCCCGACGACGCCATGCCGCCTCAAAGCCCGCAGCCCCGGGAAGCCCGCCCCCCTGGAAGGGAAAGAGGAGAGGAGGCCGGAGGGGGCGGATCCTAGAGGGGGAAACGGCGCTCCCCTCCCCCCCTCCTCCAAGGCGGCGGCGTGGGTGGCTGGGGGCTCTACCCAGCAAAGGGGGGCAGAGGGCCAGGGCCCCCTAAAAGAATCTGCAGCACCCCCCCCCCCCCCCCAGTCTTCCCTTTCACTGAAAGGGAATCATAGAATCCTAGAGTTGGAAGGGACCTCCAAGGTCATCTAGTCCAACCCCCTGCACACTGCAGGAAACTCACAAACACCTCCACCTAAATTCACAGGATCTGCATTGCTCTCAGATGGCCACCTAGCCTCTGTTGAAAAACCTCCGAGGAAGGAGAACCCACCACCTCCCGAGGAAGCCTGTTCCACTGAGGAACTGCTCTAATGGTCAGGAAGTGCTTCCTAATAGAATCCTAGAGTTGGAAGGGACCTCCAGGGTCATCTAATCCAACCCCCTGCACAATGCAGGAAACTCACAAATCCCTCCCCCTAAATTCACAGCATCTTCATTGCTGTCAGGTGGCCATCTAGCCTCTGTTGAAAAACCTCCAAGGAAGGAGAGCCCACCCCCTCCCAAGGAGGAAGCCTGTTCCACTGAGGAACCGCTCTAACGGTCAGGAAGTGCTTCCTAATAGAATCCTAGAGTTGGAAGGGACCTCCAGGGTCATCTAGTCCAACCCCCTGCACAATGCAGGAAACTCACAAATCCCTCCCCCTATATTCACAGCATCTTCATTGCTGTCAGGTGGCCATCTAGCCTCTGTCTAAAAACCTCCGAGGAAAGAGAGCCCACCCCTTCCCAAAGAGGAAGCCTGTTCCACTGAGGAACCACTCTAACCGTCAGGAAGTGCTTCCTAATAGAATCCTAGAGTTGGAAGGGACCTCCAGGGTCATCTAGTCCAACCCCCTGCACAGTGCAGGAAACTCACAAACCCCTCCCCCTAAATTCACAGGATCTTCACTGCTGTCAGATGGCCATCTAGCCTCTGTTTAGAAACCTCCAAGGAAGGAGAGCCCACCACCTCCCAAGAAGGAAGCCTGTTCCACTGAGGAACCGCTCTAAGGGTCAGGAAATTCTTCCTAATAGAATCACAGAGTTGGAAGGGACCTCTAGGGTAATCTAGTCCAACCCCCTGCACAAGGCAGGAAACTCAAACACCTCCCCCTAAATTCACAGAATCTTCATTGCTGTCAGGTGGCCATCTAGCCTTTGTTGAAAAACCTCCAAGGAAGGAGAGCCCACCACCTCCCAAGGAGGAAGCCTGTTCCACTGAGGAACCGCTCTAGCAGTCAGGAAGTTCTTCCTAATGTTGAACCGGAAACTCTTGATTTAATTTCAACCCACTGGTTCTGGTCCGACCTTTTGGGGCCACAGAAAGCAATTCCACCCCATCCTCTAGATGACAGCCCTTCAAGGACTGGAGAAGGGGGCCTGCACACAAGAGCTCGTGCCTCGAATAAAACTGCACAGAAGAGCTTGTGCCTGACTGGATTCGAACTTTGATCTAATGCCACCCAATACAAAGTTCGAGTCCAGCCAGGCACCTTTAAAACCAATGAAGTTTTCTTCCTGGCCTAAGCTCTCGTGTGCAGGCAGGCATGCCTCTTCAGATAACAGTGAAAGGAGACTTCCTTAATCATAACATCCAGTAGAGAGAGGGGGTGCGTGTGTTGCGGGGTGGGGGGGGGCAGCGGGTGTTAGTTGCCAGGGAGGGCAAGTTAGACTCAAGATGCAGAAGCAACTGGGCTCTCCCTCCTTGGAGGTTTTCAAACAGAGGCTAGATGGCCACCTGACAGCGATGAAGAGCCTGTGAATTTAGGGGGAGGTGTTTGTGAGTTTCCTGCATTGTGCAGGGGGTGGGACTAGATGGCCCTGGAGGTCCCTTCCAACTCTAGGATTTGAAGCATAGCAGGTGTTTTAGAGCAGAACAGCAAGATGGCAAAACAGTAAAATGGCAAGGGATCTTGACAGGTATTTGTGAGTTTCCTGCATTGTGCAGGGGTTGGACTAGATGACCCTAGAGGTCCCTTCCAACTCTGTGATTCTAGCTGAGACTGGATTAAAGCAGAAGGTAAGGTCTGGAAATAGCAGTAAATTAGCCTAGGGAGTTCAGCCAGTGCAGAAGTCACTCAGATGGGTTGCCAACTCTGGGTGGGGAGATTCCTGATGCTTTGGGGAGGGCAGGGACCTCAGTGGGTGAAAGGCCATAGAGTCCAGCCTCCACTTCCCCCAGAGGAACGGATCTCTGTTGCCAGGAGCTCACTTTTAATGGCAGGAGAGCTCCAGCCACGGCCTGGGGGTTGGCAACCTCAAGGACGGAAGAGGCGGGGCGGCGGGCCTTTCCGAAGCGCTTCCGGCCCTAACCGGAACTGCCTGCCCTTTCCTTCCACAGAGGTGTCGCGGCCTAGAGCGGCCGCCGAGGACTACGCTTCCCGGCAGGCCACGCGGCGCGGTTGCCATTGCTACGGCGGGGCGGGCGGAGGCGGGGCGCGGGGAGGGGCGTGGCTGGGCGGCGGGGGAGGGGGCCGGGGCGATGGCGGAGCCGGAGGCGGAGAGGCTGGAGACGGCCTCCGAGCACGAGCGCATCCTCCGCGAGGTCGACAGCACCGACACCGCCTGCATCGGGCCCACCCTCAGGTGAGCGGGCGGCGGCGGGGAGGGGAGGGGGCTCGGCTGCCATAGCAACCGCGAGGGGGAGGGGCAAGGCCTGCCCGGGTGGCCCCGCCCCCCCGCTTCCTGGGGCTCCAGCGCGCTTCCTCCACCCCTCCAGCTGCACCCTGCCCCGGGAAGCCGCTGCAGACTGAGTCAGGCCACCTGCCCAGCAGCATTGCCCGCTCAGACTGGCAGTTGCTCTCCCCCCTCGCATCCACACACCCTGGCACTGCCTTAGCAGCCATTGCATCTCCTGCCCCCTGAAGCGGCTTCAGACTGAGTCAGACCACCTGCCCAGCAGCATTGCCCGCTCAGACTGGCAGCCGCTCGCCCCCCTCGCATCCACACACCCTGGCACTGCCTTACCAGCCATTGCATCTCCTGCCCCCTGAAGCGGCTTCAGACTGAGTCAGACCACCTGCCCAGCAGCATTGCCCGCTCAGACTGGCAGCCGCTCGCCCCCCTCGCATCCACACACCCTGGCACTGCCTTAGCAGCCAGTGCATCTCCTGCCCCCTGAAGCGGCTTCAGACTGAGTCAGACCACCTGCCCAGCAGCATTGCCCGCTCAGACTGGCAGCCGCTCGCCCCCCTCGCATCCACACACCCTGGCACTGCCTTACCAGCCATTGCATCTCATGCCCCATGAAGCGGCTTCAGACTGAGTCAGACCACCTGCCCAGCAGCATTGCCCGCTCAGACTGGCAGCCGCTCTCCCCCCTCGCATCCAGACACCCTGGCACTGCCTTAGGAGCTAGTGCATCTCCTGCCCATGAAGCGGCTTCAGAGTGAGTCAGACCACCTGCCCAGCAGCATTGCCCGCTCAGACTGGCAGCCACTCGCCCCCCTCGCATCCACACACCCTGGCACTGCCTTAGCAGCCAGTGCATCTCGTGCCCCGTTAAATGACTTCAGACTGAGTCAGACCATCTGCCCAGCAGCATTGCCCGCTCAGACTGGCAGCCGCTCTCCCCCCTCGCATCCACACACCCTGGCACTGCCTTAGCAGCAGTGCATCTCCTGCCCATGAAGCGGCTTCAGAGTGAGTCAGACCACCTGCCCAGCAGCATTGCCCGCTCAGACTGGCAGCCACTCGCCCCCCTCGCATCCACACACCCTGGCACTGCCTTAGCAGCCAGTGCATCTCGTGCCCCGTTAAATGACTTCAGACTGAGTCAGACCATCTGCCCAGCAGCATTGCCCGCTCAGACTGGCAGCCGCTCTCCCCCCTCGCATCCACACACCCTGGCACTGCCTTAGCAGCCAGTGCATCTCCTGCCCCATGAAGCGGCTTCAGAGTGAGTCAGACCAACTGCCCAGCAGCATTGCCCGCTCAGACTGGCAGCCGCTCGCCCCCCTCGCATCCACGCACCCTGGCACTGCCTTAGCAGCCAGTGCATCTCCTGCCCCGTTAAATGACTTCAGACTGAGTCAGACCATCTGCCCAGCAGCATTGCCCGCTCAGACTGGCAGCCGCTCGCCCCCCTCGCATCCACACACCCTGGCACTGCCTTAGCAGCCAGTGCATCTCCTGCCCCCTGAAGCGGCTTCAGACTGAGTCAGACCACCTGCCCACTAGCATTGCCCGCTCAGACTGGCAGCCGCTCTCCCCCCTCGCATCCACACACCCTGGCACTGCCTTAGCAGCCAGTGCATCTCGTGTCCCGTTAAATGACTTCAGACTGAGTCAGACCATCTGCCCACCAGCAATGCCCTCTCAGACTGGCAGTTGCTCTCCCCCCTCGCATCCACACACCCTGGCACTGCCTTAGCAGCCAGTGCATCTCCTGCCCCCTGAAGCGGCTTCAGACTGAGTCAGACCACCTGCCCACCAGCATTGCCCACTCAGACAGGCAGCCGCTCTCCTCCCTCGCATCCACACACCCTGGCACTGCCTTAGCAGCCAGTGCATCTCCTGCCCCCTGAAGTGGCTTCAGACTGAGTCAGACCACCTGCCCAGCAGCATAGCCCGCTCAGACTGGCAGCCGCTCTCCCCCCTCGCATCCACACACCCTGGCACTGCCTTAGCAGCCAGTGCATCTCCTGCCCCCTGAAGCGGCTTCAGACTGAGTCAGACCACCTGCCCACCAGCATTGCCCGCTCAGACAGGCAGCCGCTCTCCCCCCTCGCATCCACACACCCTGGCACTGCCTTAGCAGCCAGTGCATCTTGTGCCCCGTGAAGTGGCTTCAGACTGAGTCAGACCATCAGCTCACCAAGGCCAGCATCACCTGCTCGGATTGGCAGCTGCTCTCCCCCCTGCAGAGAGGGGCTTCCTCCACATCTACCCCTCCCCCCAGCATTGCCTTAGCAGCTAGTGCACCTCGTGCCCCGTGAAGCAACTTCAGATTGAGTCAGACCATCAGCCCACCAAGGTCAGCATCGCCCACTCTAACTGGCAGCCACTCCCCCCCCTGCAGAGTGGGGCTTCCACCACATCCACCTTGATCTAGCTTCAGAGAGGAGCTGTACTTTGCTGCAGGAGAGCAGCTCGAGGAGAGACCAACAAGGTTTGGGGGAAGGACCTCTCAAGTGTCAAAGCGCCTTTGAAAGCTTGCACCCCACAAACACGCTTGTTGGAATCTGAGGTGCTCCAGGAATCAAATCAGACCTCCAGCAAAGTCATTGTTTCCTCTAGACTGGAAAGGCTCCGATGGCGTCTCCAGCTGTAGCTGGTCCTCTAAGCCAGGCTCTTCCCCCTGAGGGAATGCAGTGGAATGGAGTTCCGGAACTCCTTTGTGGAAACAAAATTCTCAAAAGATGTTTAGAAATTCACAAGAAGCTGCCGTGTGTTTCTGCTTCACTTCCCTCTTGGGAGTTTCGGTGCCTTTTATTCCAAGAAAAAAAGTCCTGCCTGTACTTTTGGTTGCCTTCTGAAGGACACTTCTCTGGAAGCAAATCCTATTCAGTAGACTTCAGTGGGATTCTGTGCGGACTTATGTAGGTTTGCTTTCCTCTTTTTCTGCATTTCCCCCAGTTCTGCAGTATTTGTTTTGAGATACGGTATCCAGTAAGTTACCTTTTATGATTATTACGTTTTGTCTAAATTGTTTCTTAAACAAAGACTGGAATGGTTGGGTATTCTGAAATTTATTTGTTTGTTTATTATTGAATCAGCTCAGTTGCTAACCTTTTCAAAATGACAATGAAATGCCAACTAAATCAGAGATCAAAGCGTGCGTTTAGACTGCTTTGTGAACACAACATCCCAAAGCCAAGGTACCGCACTGGATTATATCCTACTGCTATTCGGGGAGGGAAGCAGCTCTTTCCTTGCCTCCTTTCCCTTTCCTGTGATCTTCCACAGGTAATATTGGGGCAACAGGGACTTTACCTGCTTTGTGAGTCTTATGAATTGATTCTGGCAGGATGTTCTGTAGCTTTGGTGCCACCACAAAAATGGCCCTGTCAGATTGCCAAGCCAGTGTACTTCAGGTGGCGGGGGCCCTGGAGCAAGACGTCTGAAGATGTCCTCGCTCTCCAGGGAGGCTCCTGTGGGAGATGGCGGTTCTTATAGTCTCCTGGTCCTGAACAGTCAACCCTTCCTTGGAGTTAAGGTGGAAGACTCAAACCCGGAGTTAAACAGAATCATAGAATCACAGAGTTGGAAGGGGCCATGCAGATAAATCTAGTTCAGCCCCCTGCTCAGTGTAGGATCAGCCTAACTTTTTAATTATTTAACCCGGGTATTTATCTTTGCACAGTGCATCAGTAATTCTCGCATGGGGATCCTTGGGACTGCTCGTGGGAGCCAGCTGGAGTGGCTTCCTTGTCTCTTCACACAGCAAGTGGAGACCCAAGAGGACTCTGAAAGCCCCTGACGCTTGCTCTTTCGTCAGCATTGAAGGGTGATGTCTTCTGCTGCAAAGAAATAAAATGGGTGGCCCAAGCTTGCTTTGATGAGAAGCTTTGGGAGGTGGTCGCCTTCCAAGGAGAGTCTGGGGAGGACTTGCCCAGACAGGTGTGAAGGGGGATTGGGATCAGGCAGGAGAGCTGGTGAAGAAACGACACATCAGGAAAGTGGGGCAGGTTGTCCTGTTCCTCAGTGGGATATTCCTTTCCTGATGAAAGCAGCAGGAGGGCAGGCTCCGAGGCTTGAGAAAGGCTGGGGTGGGGGCAGAATGAAGCCTTCCAGCAATGCATTCTATGGCGGCACCCTCCTCCAGTTTACGTGTGTAGCGGCCAGGCCCCTGCCTGTGGCTGTTCTGCAGCCCCTGCTCTTCGCCTGCTTCCCACCTTTCCCACTTCCCTTTAGATGTGCTGCAGAACACGCATGCCTCTGGCTGGCTTCCAGCCACACATTTGGCCAGGATTCTGGATTTTTCTCCTGCTTCCCCCCCCCCCCCCTTGGGTGTTTCCACAGCAGGAGGAGTGAGACAGAGAACCAGCACAGGCTCCTGGCAAGACGGTTGTAGCAGCGTCCTTGGGCCTGCTTCTTTGCCACCTCCACGCTGGTGGCATTGGGAAGGCCTGGCCTGTGGGGCACCGTCTCTCTTCAGAGGGCTGCCACGGGAGTATCTTGAGCTGCACCCAATGAAGTGGCTGCCACTTGAGACTGACGGCTGCCCCCCCCACGCCCTGAGTATTTATATAACGTGTTTGTTCCTCTTCTTTGGTAACTGTAGAGAGAGATCTTTGCTTTGAGACGAATTCGCAGGTGCAGATCTTTCCTGTGTCCTGTGAGGAGGTTCCTTTGGGAGCTGTTTTGTGAGACTGATCTCAAGGCCACACTTACGGGTCGCATTACCAGGCCAGCGGGGATGGAAGCGAACACTTCTGCCGGGTTAATGGGGCCTTTGTTCTCTGGAGCGTCTTCTAGCGATGCTCCCCTTCAAAGAGCAGCTCTTTGCCTGCAGAGGCCAGCTGCCAGCTCCTCTCTCCTGTCCCAGGGAGCTCACCAAAGCGCAACTGGGCGTGTGGCCATCACGCCTCCTCTGCTCACCTGCCCTCTGTGGGGGCTTCAGTAGCTGCTGCTAGACCTGCCTTCTGAGAAGCAGGATCTGATGCTTGGCCTTGTGTTTCACGAATGGCAGCTGGTTGTCTCAAATTATTTTCGTTGGCAGCCGAAGTATTTCATAGAATCATAGAATCAGAGTTGGAAGGAACCTCCGGGGTCATCTAGTCCAACCCTCTGCATAAATGCAGGAAACCCACAGACACCTCCCCCTAAATCCACAGGATCTTCATTGCTGTCAGATGGCCATCTAGCCTCTGCTTAAAAACCTCCAAGGAAGGAGAGCCCACCACCTCCCGAGGAGGAAGCCTGTTCCACTGAGGAACCGCTGAGGGTCATAGAATGCTAGAGTTGTAAGGCACCTCCAGGGTCACCTAGTCCAACTCCCTGCACAATGCAGGAAACTCACAGACACCTCCCCCTAAATTCACAGGATCCTCATTGCTGTCAGATGGCCATCTAGCCTCTG
Source organism: Heteronotia binoei (assembly GCF_032191835.1). Lineage (NCBI taxonomy): Eukaryota > Metazoa > Chordata > Lepidosauria > Squamata > Gekkonidae > Heteronotia > Heteronotia binoei. The sequence goes on along the minus strand of NC_083231.1, from coordinate 125,634,967 downwards.
CTTAAAAACCTCCAAGGAAGGAGAGCCCACCACCTCCCCAGGAGGAAGCCTGTTCCACGGAGGAACCCCTCTAAACTCACAAATCCCTCCCCCTAAATTCACAGGATCCTCATTGCTGTCAGGTGGCCATCTAGCCTCTGTTTCAAAACCTCCAAGGAAGGAGAGCCCACCACCTCCTGAGGTGAGAGGGAGGGGGCAGGGAATCCCACTCCCCTGCTCTTCTCGGTGTTGAAAACTGGCCCCTGGGTAACGGGAGCAGTTTGGGCTGGATCCCAGAGTGGGGCTCGCAGAGCTGGACTTTTCCTGCCTCCCTGTTTCGGCACCACTCAGTGAAATTCTGCAGCTGGAGGCCCCACCCTCACGAGTGGCCCCAAATCTCCCCCTCCTTCTGCCCCTGATTGTACCATTCTGCTCTCAGGAGTGCTCTCCTGCAGCTGGAGCAGCGCCCTTGGTTCCAGATCTTTGCCTGTACCCTGCTTTCGTTCAGTTCTTCCTTTGCTTCAGCCTGAATCCCTGCTAGGACCTCTGTCCTGTCGTCCAAGGTTCTCCTGGCCCCGCCAGTGGTGCTCAGAGAAATGCAATGGATTGGGAGGATGGTGCACTTTGCAGCGCTTTTCTGCTCTTCCTGTTGAAAGAGTGGGACTTCAGCATCCCTTTGTGGAGAACCTGAGGCTCCAGAAGGAGGAGGTGCCTCCGTCAGACTCCTTCTGGTGGGATTCACCTGTGGGCAGGTGTGACTGGCAGGTGAAGGGGAAGAGCTGCATTGCCCCTTCAGCCCCCCCCCCCCTCCGCGTGACTCTTCTCCATCTCTGTCACCCCGTCAGCCCCTTGGTGGTTCTTCCGGGCTGAGCAGCTGGCCCTCTTGCGAGTAGCTGCGTTGCAGGTCTCCTTGCTTTTGCATGCCTGCCTGCCACAAGGGGAGGCCTGGTGGAGCTTGCGGAAGAGGGAGGGCTGCTCTGCTGATGTCGACAGCGATCCACACGCCCTGCTCTTGGGAAGCAGCTCAGGAACTGCCCAGCAAGGGGTGTGGATTGACTGGTGCCCTTTCAGCCTCACAGGAGGCCTCCGTGGCAGTTGGTGATCCAAAGGCAGCAGAGACACGAGAGCACTACTGAGGAGCCCGGCTTCAGAAGAAGAACTGCAGCTGTGGGCTACTTGGGAAGGTGGCGGGGGAGCAGAAAGATAATTGGATGGTTATCTGCTGATATAGTTCATGAGTGACTATAATACCTTGGGTATCTTTCTTTCTGGGTCCCACATGGTGGTTTCAGCCTCCTGCCCACAAAGTAGTCCCCCGGAGCCGCTAACTTTGTGAAATGGTGAGTCTGGGCAGTGGCATTCGCCGCATTAACATCACACTTAAGGACTGTTATTCTGGCCCCAGAAGGTCAGACCCGAACCAGTGGGTTGAAATTAAATCAGAAGGGTTTTCAACTAAACATTAGGAAGAACTTCCCGGTGTTGCATTTCTTCAGTAGAAGAGGCTTCCTCCTTGGGAGGTGGTGGGCTCTCCTTCCTTGGAGGTTTTTAAACGTTTAGATGGCCATCTGACAGCAAGGAAGATCCTGTGAATTTAGGGGGAGGTGTTTGTGAGTTTCCTGCATTGTGCAGAGGGTTGGACTAGATGACCTTGGAGGCCACTTCCAACTCTGTGATTCTATTAGGAAGAACTTCCTGACCATTAGAGTGGTTCCTCAGTGGAACAGGCTTTCTCCTCAGGAGGTGGTGGGCTCTCCTTCCTTGGAAGTTTTTCAACCAAGGCTGGATGGTCCTCTGAGAGCAATGAAGATCCTGTGAATTTAGGGGGAAGTGTTTGTGAGTTTAGAGCGGTTCCTCAGTGGAACAGGCTTCCTCCTCGGGAGGTGGTGGGCTCTCCTTCCTTGGAAGTTTTTCAACCAAGGCTGGATGACCTTCTGAGAGCAATGAAGATCCTGTGAATTTAGGGGGAGGTTTTTGTGAGTTTAGAGGGATTCCTCAGTGGAACAGGCTTCCTCCTCGGGAGGTGGTGGGCTCTCCTTCCTTGGAGCTTTTTAAACAGAGGCTAGATGGCCATCTGACAGCAATGAAGATCCTGTGAATTTAGGGGGAAGCATTTGTGAGTTTTCTGCATTGCGCAGGGGGTTGGACTAGATGACCCTGGAGGTCCCTTCCAACTCTAGGATTCTATTAGGAAGAACTTCCTGGCAGTTAGAGCGGTTCCTCAGTGGAACAGGCTTCCTCCTTGGGAGGCGGTGGGCTCTCCTTCCTTGGAGGTTTTTCAACAGGCTGGATGGCCACCTGACAGCAATGAAGATCCTGTGAATTTAGAGGGAGGTTTTTGTGAGTTTAGAGCGATTTCTCAGTGGAACAGGCTTCCTCCTTGGGAGGTGGTGGGCTCTTCTTCTTTGGAAGTTTTTCTACCGAGGCTGGATGGCCACCTGACAGCAACGAAGATCCTGTGAATTTAGGGGGAGGTGTTTGTGAGTTTAGAGCGGTTCCTCAATGGAAGAGGCTTCCTCCTCGGGAGGTGGTGGGCTCTCCTTCCTTGGAGGTTTTTCAACAGAGGCTAGATGGCCACCTGACAGCAATGAGGATCCTGTGAATTTAGGGGGAGGGGTTAGTGAGTTTAGAGCGGTTCCTCAGTGGAACAGGCTTCCTCCTCAGGAGGTGGTGGGCTCTCCTTCCTTGGAGGTTTTTCAACAGAGGCTGGATGGCCACCTGATAGCCATGGCAATTCTTGAGTTAGATAGATCATGAGAAGGAGGGCCAGAAGGACTTCATCAGTGCCTAGTTCTCGTGGCCCCTCCTGACACGCCCAGGGAAATGCTGTTTGCCACTTTGGGGTCAGGCAGCAATTTTTCTCCAGGCCAGGTTGGCCAGGGATCCATCTTCTGGGCATGGAACAGGTGTCACTGGGGATGTGTGGGGGGGAGGTACTTGTGAATTTCCTGCACGGTGTAGGGAGCTGGACTAGATGACCCTGGAGGATTAATGTAAGGTTTATATTATTTGTGCTGTGTTTAATCTGTATATCTTTGCATTGTCCCTCGTGCTGCCTTGTCCTTTAAGGACCTCAGTGCAGCATATGAGCCTCTGCTGCAGGGGTGCCCGCTTCACACGCAGAATGTCCCACTTTCCATCGCCGACATCTCCTCTTGAAGTAGTTTCAGGGTAGCCCTGCTGGCACGCAAAGGGGAGCAGCGGCAACAGACAGTCTTGGGCGAGACAGTCTGCTCCTGCGCGGATAATGATCTTTGTACAGCTACTTCGTGTCCTGATACGATCTTTTCCCACGTGGTGGTGTGGGGGAAAGTTGAGCTTGGATCCTGCAGGATAGAAGGAACTGCGGGCATCTTGAATGGGGCATGAAAAAACAGCAGTTATTGCTACTGGGTTCCATAAAAACAAGAAGAGCTGGGCCAAAGTCTTCCTTTTTGGGCTGTGACATCTGCCTGGAGTGAATTGTCAGCTGATTACAGAATTCAGGCTTGTGTGCAGTCCACTGGGGAATACTGGGCTGTGTAGCTCCCTGTTGATGTGTGCGGCCTTGGGGAAGCTGCTGTCCTTGGGAGATCCTGGGCCAAGGAGGATCACTGGCTTTGCATACAACTAGTAACACGTCTGTCAAGATCAAGTGTTGGGAAGGGGCAGGTGCTTGCAAATAAGTGTACTTACAGTGATCACATATTTGGCAAAGGCTATAAATAACGAATTCTGATAAGCAGAAGTCCAGCAGCATTCCTAGGCGACAGCAGGGAGGCTGCCTGGTTAGGAGAGGTGCCTCTTTCTCTTATCTAGGAAGGGGAGGAGTGGTTGCTGATTGGAAGCCCTTGTGCAAGTGAAGGAGCTAAGCCTTTGCAAAACACTTTGTGGTGTAAGACTTGAGGGACTGGGAATGGCCTGGCACTGCGACTGTCTTGCAGGGCTGCAGGTAGCCATTTCCCTCTCAGTGGAGAGCCAGTTTGGTGTAGTGGTAAGTGTGCAGACTCTTATCTGGGAGAACCGGGTTTGATTCCCCACTCCTCCACTTGCACCTGCTGGAATGGCCTCGGGTCAGCCAGAGCTCTGGCAGAGGTTGTCCTTGAAAGGGCAGCTGCTGTGAGAGCCCTCTCAGCCCCACCCACCTCACAGGGTGTCTGTTGTGGGGGAGGGAGGTAAAGGAGATTGTGAGCCGCTCTGAGACTCTTTGGAGTGGAGGGCGGGATATAAATCCAATATCTTCTTCTTTTTCTTCTTCTTCTTCTTCTTCTTCATGGAGGGCTCTCTGGTGTCCCTGCGGCCGAACACAGGCAGGATCTGGGTGGTCCGACGGCATGAGTTCAGCTGTGGCCTGGTTTGTTTGTCCAGAGATGGAATGTTGAAGAGCCGTGAAGAAGATCAGATTTATACTCCGCCCTTCACTCTGAATCAGAGTCTCAGAGCTCCTTACAATCTCCTTTACCTCCCGACCTCCCCCACAACAGACCCCCTGTGAGGTGGGTGGGGCTGAGAGGGCTCTCACAGCAGCTGCCCTTTCAAGGACAACATCTGCAAGAGCTCTGGCTGACCAAGGCCATGCCAGCAGCTGCAAGTGGAGAAGTGGGGAATCCAACCCGGTTCTCTCAGATAAGAGAGCTCAGGCTGACCCAAGGCCATTCCAGCAGCTGCAAGTGGAGAAGTGGGGAATCCAACCCGGTTCTCCCAGATAAGAGAGCTCAGGCTGACCCAAGGCCATTCCAGCAGGTGCAAGTGGAGGAGTGGGGAATCCAACCCGGTTCTCCCAGATAAGAGAGCTCTGGCTGACCCAAGACCATTCCAGCAGGTGCAAGTGGAGGAGTGGGGAATCCAACCCGGTTCTCCCAGATAAGAGAGCTCTGGCTGACCCGAGGCCATTCCAGCAGGTGCAAGTGGAGGAGTGGGGAATCAAACCCGGTTCTCCCAGATAAGAGAGCTCTGGCTGACCCAAGGCCATTCCAGCAGCTGCAAGTGGAGGAGTGGGGAATCCAACGCGGTTCTCCCAGATAAGAGAGCTCTGGCTGACCCAAGGCCATTCCACCAGCTGCAAGTGGAGGAGTGGGGAATCCAACGCGGTTCTCCCAGATAAGAGAGCTCTGGCTGACCCATGGCCATTCCAGCAGCTGCAAGTGGAGGAGTGGGGAATCCAACGCGGTTCTCCCAGATAAGAGAGCTCTGGCTGACCCAAGGCCATTCCAGCAGCTGCAAGTGGAGGAGTGGGGAATCCAACGCGGTTCTCCCAGATAAGAGAGCTCTGGCTGACCCAAGGCCATTCCAGCAGCTGCAAGTGGAGGATTGGGGAATCGAACCCAGTTCTCCCAGATAAGAGAGCTCTGGCTGACCCAAGGCCATTCCAGCAGCTGCAAGTGGAGGATTGGGGAATCGAACCCGGTTCTCCCAGATAAGAGAGCTCTGGCTGACCCAAGGCCATTCCAGCAGCTGCAAGTGGAGGAGTGGGGAATCCAACGCGGTTCTCCCAGATAAGAGAGCTCTGGCTGACCCAAGGCCATTCCAGCAGCTGCAAGTGGAGGAGTGGGGAATCCAACGCGGTTCTCCCAGATAACAGAGCGATGGCTGACCCAAGGCCATTCCAGCAGCTGCAAGTGGAGGATTGGGGAATCGAACACGGTTCTCCCAGATAAGAGAGCTCTGGCTGACCCAAGGCCATTCCAGCAGCTGCAAGTCGAGGAGTGGGGAATCCAACGCGGTTCTCCCAGATAAGAGAGCTCTGGCTGACCCAAGGCCCTTCCAGCAGCTGCAAGTGCAGGAGTGGGGAATCCAACGCGGTTCTCCCAGATAAGAGAGCTCTGGCTGACCCAAGGCCATTCCAGCAGGTGCAAGTGGAGGAGTGGGGAATCCAACCCGGTTCTCCCAGATAAGAGAACTCTGGCTGACCCAAGGCCATTCCAGCAGCTGCAAGTGGAGGAGTGGGGAATCCAACCCGGTTCTCCCAGATAAGAGAGCTCTGGCTGACCCAAGGCCATTCCAGCAGCTGCAAGTGGAGGAGTGGGGAATCCAATCCGGTTCTCCCAGATAAGAGAACTCTGGCTGACCCAAGGCCATTCCAGCAGGTGCAAGTGGAGGAGTGGGGAATCGAACCTGGTTCTCCCAGATAAGAGAGCTCTGGCTGACCCAAGGCCATTCCAGCAGCTGCAAATGGAGGAGTGGGGAATCCAACCCAGTTCTCCCGGATAAGAGAGCTCTGGCTGACCCAAGGCCATTCCAGCAGGTGCAAGTGGAGGAGTGGGGAATCGAACCCGGTTCTCCCAGATAAGAGAGCTATGGCTGACCCAAGGCCATTCCAGCAGCTGCAAGTGGAGGAGAGGGGAATCCAACCCGGTTCTCCCAGATAAGAGAGTTCTGGCTGACCCAAGGCCATTCCAGCAGGTGCAAGTGGAGGAGTGGGGAATCCAACCCGGTTCTCCCAGATAAGAGAGCTCTGGCTGAGCCAAGGCCATTCCAGCAGCTGCAAGTGGAGGAGTGGGGAATCCAACCCGGTTCTCCCAGATAAGAGAGCTCTGGCTGACCCAAGGCCATTCCAGCAGCTGCAAGTGGAGGAGTGGGGAATCCAACCCGGTTCTCCCAGATAAGAGAACTCTGGCTGACCCAAGGCCATTCCAGCAGGTGCAAGTGGAGGAGTGGGGAATCCAACCCGGTTCTCCCTGATAAGAGAGCTCTGGCTGACCCAAGGCCATTGCAGCAGCTGCAAGTGGAGGAGTGGGGAATCCAACCCGGTTCTCCCAGATAAGAGAGCTCTGGCTGACCCAAGGCCATTCCAGCAGCTGCAAGTGGAGGAGTGGGGAATCCAACCCGGTTCTCCCAGATAAGAGAGCTATGGCTGACCCAAGGCCATTCCAGCAGGTGCAAGTGGAGGAGTGGGGAATCAAACCAGGTTCTCCCAGATAAGAGAGCTATGGCTGACCCAAGGCCATTCCAGCAGGTGCAAGTGGAGGAGTGGGGAATCCAACGCGGTTCTCCCAGATAAGAGAGCTCTGGCTGACCCAAGGCCGATCCAGCAGGTGCAAGTGGAGGAGTGGGGAATCAAACCAGGTTCTCCCAGATAAGAGAGCTCTGGCTGACCCAAGGCCATTCCAGCAGCTGTAAGTGGAGGAGTGGGGAATCCAACCCGGTTCTCCCAGATAAGAGAGCTCTGGCTGACCCAAGGCCATTCCAGCAGCTGCAAGTGGAGGAGTGGGGAATCCAACCCGGTTCTCCCAGATAAGAGTGCACACTTAACCACTATGCCAAACTGGCTCTCAAGGAAGCTTATGGGACCCGTCTGTGTTATAGTTGCAGGAGTGAATGTTAAAGCACCTTTCTTCTCTGGCTGCCGGACTCCGCTTGGGAAAGGCGTTCACCATGCAGGGCTGTCTGAATCCGTCTCCCACTCCGGGAAGGCTGGCTTTACATGCAGCTGGAGCACCAGGAAACAGGCTGTGTGAGAAAGGGCCCCTCAAGGGATGATATCATCACAAGAGCCATAAACTGAATGAGGGTGACTCACTATGTGGGAAGAGTGAATCCTCTGCAACCGCAAAGCAGGCCGTCCTCCTGGAACACCAGCCTCTGACACATGCGGCTGGCCAGGCAGCGGAGAAGTGTGGCCGGAGGCTGGCTTGCTAACAGGAATTGGGAAGGCGGAGAGAGTCGCTGCTGGGAGGAGCTGTGATTTTTGTGAGCGGCCTTGTGGTCACCTTCAGCAGCCAGGGGAGTTGCAGGAACTGAGATGTCTGATGCGTTTTTATCCCACTCGTCTGTCAGAGAGCTCAGCTGGATCGGAGTGCAGGGAATTGGCCTGTCTGTTTCCTGCTGGGGAAAACCGGGCGCTTTACATGGTCATCAAACATTGTGATCCTAAACAGAGTTGCTTTCTTTTAAGCCCACTGACTTCAATGGATTTAGAAGGTTGTAACTCTGTGTAGGACTGCTCAGTTAGTTTGCTAAAGTTTGGCGCTGTTCCCTCTCGTGGTAATTTGACTGCGGTTGTCTGTGTCTCGGTGCCATGCCGGTTAGACTACGGCGTTATGTGAGCTGCCTTTGGAAAAGGAGGTGAATGGTTGACTGGGTCTCTCCAGGGTGAAGGCGGTTCATCTTGCCTGGAAAGCTTCCCCTCCCCTTTTGCCATCAAGTCTCGGCCGGCTTATTGTGAAGCTGCACGGTTTTTAAAGGCGAGAGACATTCAGAGGGGGTTTGCCGTTGCCTCAGTCTGTGATGCAACCCTGGATTTCCTTGGTGGTCTCCCATCCAGAGAGCTTCTGGCTAGCTGAGACCATCCTGCTCAGAAAAACCTGTAATGGACTGAAATCGGTGATTGTGGTGTAGTGACTACAGAGCAAGATGAGGATTTGTGAGAAGCAGGTATGAACCCCTGCTCTGACATCCCCACCACCACCCTGCCCATTCCCCCATGGGGGCTCAGAGCAGAGTACATAAAACATACAGTAATAAAACAATCAAGAACAGGTGAAATCATAATAAAATCAGTTACAGCATTGAGCGCAGAATCTAACCAGCACTTTACATACCACACATATACTATGATGCTATGTAACCCATTGGCCCCCATCAGTAATGGACAGTCCGAATAATGATGAAATAGCAATGCTATATTAATAGCATAATTTTTTCGGCACTGATGATGGCACAACGTGATGGTACAGGAGGGGAGGCCGACCGATCTAGCAAGCGGACGCCTGCTGCCTCATCCAAAAGCCTGGCGGAACAGCTCTGTTTTACAGGCCCTATGAAAGGCTAACAAGCCAGGTAGGGCCCGAATCTCCATAGGGAGCTGATTCCACCAGGTCAGGGCCAGGACTGAAAAAGCCCTGGCCTCGGTAGAGGCAAGACGGGTATCCCTTGGCTGGGGACGGTCAAAAGTTCTTGGGAGGCTGAACAAAGCAACCTCTGGGGCATATATGGAGAGAGACGTGGAAACTTGATGGACAACCTTGGGCCAGTCATGTCCTCTCAGTCTTACCTGCCTCACAGGTGATCCAAAGAAAGAAGCAAAGAAGGATCCAGAGATGTTTAGCCTGGAGAAGAGGTGGCTGAGAGGTGATAGGATCACCATCTCAAGTCCTTGAAAAGCTGTCCTAGAGAGGATGGGGTGGAATTTTTTTCTGTGGCCCCAGAAGGTAGGACCAGAACCAACGGGTTGAAATTAAATCAAAAGAGTTTCTGGCTCAACATTAGGAAGAACTTCCTGTCCGTTAGAGCGATTCCTCAGTGGAAGAGGCTTCCTCCTTGGGAGGTGGTGGGCTCTCCTTCCTTGGAGGTTTTTAAGCAGAGGCTAGATGGCCATCTGACAGCAATGAGGATCCTGTGAATTCGGGGGGAGGTATTTGTGAGTTTAGAGCGGTTCCTCAGTGGAACAGGCTTCCTCCTCGGGAGGTGGTGGGCTCTCCTTCCTTGGAGGTTTTTAAAGAGAGGCTAGATGGCCATCTGACAGCAGTGCAGATCCTGTGAATTTAGGGGGCTCAAAGACAGGATCAGGACAAAACCGGGGGAGGAGGGGGGCAACTGGAATGCATGATCTTTCGTGCCAAACTGCCAGCAGGTGACATGATACCAGTTGACCAATGCGGTGTCTTTCCAGGACATGTGCCCAGCTATTCTGCAGCTTTATGAACTCCCAGTTAAGCAAGCCACCGTCCCCTCCCCTGTTCCTTGTTTTAATGACATGGAATGTGGAGGAGAACTCCCTCCTGGCTCTGCCTTGAAGCTTGTAGGTCCCATGCTCTCCTCTTCATCCACCTGTCAGACTTCCGCCCCAATCTCTTCTGTTATCTGTCCCTCTGAAACTGCAAGTCAGCATGACCTTATGTTCTCAGAGAGGGGCCTTTTGTAATTCTAATAATAAGAAGAAGACTGCAGATTTATACCCCGCCCTTCTCTCTGAATCAGACTCAGAGCGGCTTACAATCTCCTATAACTTCTCCCCCCACAACAGACACCCTGTGAGGTGGGTGGGGCTGGAGAGGGCTCTTACAGCAGCTACTGTTTCAAGGACAATCTCTGCCAGAGCTATGGCTGATCCAAGGCCATCCCAGCAGGTGCATGTGAGGAGTGAAGAATCAAACCCAGTTCTTCCAGATAAAAGTCCACACACTTAACCACTACACCAAACAGATAAGCCCAACTCTGAACCAAAAGTCAAGGAATGTCTACAGAAAAAGCAGTTTCTTGACCGACATGAAACTTTCTCCCCTCATATACTGACATGAGGATCTTTCTGGAAAAAATATGAATTGGAAGAACTTCCTGCAAAATTTTCCAGTGTTCTAAATAGGCATGATCTCATTAAGGACAGTTATGTTGACCTACTTTTAACATTTGTTTGCTAAACATCTCCCGTGTTAGTTTTATATCCTAATGGGTTGTCAGATCCGGCACCTTGGTTTGAATATTTCCAGATTAGATATTTACTTCAAGACTCCAAAGTAATCTCGTCAATTTCTCGCCCTTCGACTGATTTTGAACACTTCATTCTTCATCTGCAAGAAGGAAGAGTGACCAAAAGCCTCATTTCACGGCTTTATCTTATTCTTGTCTAGACTGGAAATATCCTTACCTCCTTATACTAATCCATGGCACAAGGACTGTAACATTACACTCTCTCCGGATCAATGGGACTCCATTTGGGCCAATGATACCCTACAATCCAACATAATTAATGTATCACAACAAAATTACAAATTAATAGCACGTTGGTATCTCACTCCTAATCAACTTTCTTACATGACTCAGTCGGGCTCTTCTGACTGTTGGAGAAATTGTGGTCTCAAAGCCTCCTATATCCATTGTTGGTGGGCTTGCCCTAAAATTAGACCTTTTTGGGCCTCAATTTGTGCCCATCTTTTATCACTAACAGGTGTTATAATCCCTGATAACCCAGCAATTATACTTCTTAACCACTTGTCCAGAATTCAACTGTCACCCTCTAAGAAGTCCTTGATTGTCAAACTTTTAACGGCCGCAAAAACAACGATAGCACAGGCCTGGAAAAACACTAAGAAATTGTCACTTGATACTTGGCTTCTCAAAGGTTGGGAACACATTGTAATGGATAAAATTCAGGCGGCTTTAGACCATAATGACCCGTATCAAGCTTATTCTAAGTATTTGGCAATTTGGCTCCCAATTTTGGAAAAACTCGATAGTGATCCGTTTTATATCGATTCCTATACCAAAAGCAAAATGTATAAAGATTTTTTATTGCTATAGTGTTAGGTCATAACAACTTATTTTATAGACATGATAATACTTTAGTCCTTCCTTTAGCCTTATTGTCTTTTTAATAATATTAGTAATTATAATTTAGTAGATTGTCTTGATTTGTATTTGTATTTTTTGTGTCTTGGTTAAATTTTTTGTCTTATTTTATAATGATATCTTTTATGATACCTTTTCTAATTCTCTTAATTTTATTTTGAATCTAAGTTATATTTATTCTTCAATAAAACTGTTTGAACTTTAAAATATACGTATATATATGTATATATCTCCTAATGGCAACAAGCACTTAGACTAAAATATTTGTTTAGGGAAACAAAAATGAAGGCAGATTACAGAAAATAAAACAGCAGCATCAGACAGCAGACGACAACCAGTGAACAGTACAATAAAACTGAGATAAAAGGATTAGGGAATGCTGCCGTCAGCACACGACCTAAAGCATGGTATAGCATAAACCAGGCTGAAGTTTATTGTAAGAGACACATAGAATAAATGTCAGATGTTTGAGAGCCACAAGACATGAACAACAGATGTTGGAGGGAGGGAGGAAGGAAGGAAAAATAGATGGGGAGGGAAGGAGAGGTTGAAAGAAAGCAACTTTAACTTTAAATGCATTCTCCAAGCTGCTGGCTGGCTTGGCTTGGTGAAGTGATTTAAAGAGACAAATGCCTTCTCCAAGGCAGCCGAGGGAGTGGTGAACATATGAACATATGAAGCTGCCTTCTACTGAATCAGACCCTCGGTCCATCAAAGTCAGTATTGTCTTCTCAGACTGGCAGCGGCTCTCCAGGGTCTCAAGCTGAGGTTTTTCACACCTATTTGCTTGGACCCTTTTTTGGAGATGCCAGGGATTGAACCTGGGACCTTCTGCTTCCCAAGCAGATGCTCTACCACTGAGCCACCATCCCTCCCACTGTGGGGTCTTTGAGAGCCACACATTACATGTGAAAGAGCCACACGTGGCTCCTGACTCACAGTTTGGCTGCCACTGGTGTAAACCATACAGAAAGTGCAATTAGAATGGTAGCAGTAATTCAGTAGAAGCCATACTTGCAACCAATATTGCAATGCACTGCAGTCTTATTCCATTATAGCGGTGCCCTTCTGGACTGTTCTTATCCTTTTATTAAAAATGCCCTTCTGAAGATTTCTGCTTTCCATGTTCTGTGGAATAATAAAAGTGTGGGGTCTTTCCTGGCCTCCTCAGACAGGCTGTTCAGCAAGGTGGGAGCCACCACGGAATATAGGTGCGCGAGCCATTGACGATCTTGCCCATTTCCAAGGTGGCCCCTCAGAAGGACTTGCTGTTTGCCCAATATTGGTAGCAGCTGGAGTTTCCAAGTATCCAGTATAAAACCCCGAAACAACAAGAGTCTCAAATATGAAAACCTGTCAAGCAGGAAGAGACCTCCAGGCAAGAAAGACGGGGCTTAGTTTGATGGAAGACTGCGTTGTCAGCCTTTAAGGTGGCACAAGACTGCTGCTTCTTTCTCTCTCCCTCCTTGCTTACATGTGCTCCGCTCTGCCACAAGATATTCAAGCTGTGGTCATTGCTCTCCCATGGGAAGAACGTGTGTGTGTTCATGCATGGGGCAGGGGAACGGCTGTGGGGCTGTGAAGCGGGGAGACGCTGTTTCAGACGTGAGCAGGTTGCAAACTAGAGGCACAACCGGAAGCCCTTTGCTCTCCCTTGCTTTGTGTTGGGTGGGCGGTGACACACCTGCCCTAGCTTGAGAGTGGCATGGTGCGTGTGACTCAGAGGTGCGCTTGGCAGCCTGCAAAAGCTGGAAATGCCAGTGGCAGCAAGGCTTGCCCTGCTTGGATCCCCTCCAGGTGCTCTCGGGAAGGGGGGAAGTCATTGTCAGAGGTAGGCGGGGCCTGCCACACTGAATGAGTCAGTGGTTGCAGGCCATCAGTGCCCTCAACTCTGCCTTGCAGTGAGCTGTAAACTTGTGGTCTAGCTGGACTGCTTCATTTATAGCTTGCTTTTCTTGCTGGGGCTCAAGGCAGGTTACAAAATATGAAAGCAGTGCGAGCAGACAGCCTATGGCAACCAGTGAGCGAGCCAATAGGACGAGCATTACAGTATTAGGGGAAAAAAGCAAGGCATGACTAACCATAAAGAGTTACCGAAAGAGCAGAGCAGTGTAGGATGCATTAGAACAGTCTGCTGTGGAGGAAACTGCAGCATGAGATCACGGGGTCAGATCAAGGTAGAGAGCAGAGATGTGAAATTTCCAGAAATTTTGAAGCCACTGGGGTGGGGGAGAGAAACATTGACCAGTTTTCCACTAGACCTTTCATGCTGGTTTAGCCCTGTCCCCAAGCTGACATTCTATAGTAAAATCACAGAACCATAGAGTCATAGAGTTGGTTTCTCTGTTTCTAGCATAGAATGTCACTTGGGGGGACAGGGCTAAACCAGGATTAAAGGTCTAGTGCAGAATTGGTCATTCTGTACCTGTTTTTTGGGAACAAAACAGAAATTTTGGGAAAAACTGCAATATATGCAGGTGCTTTCTGTCCTAGCAAACTTGATTTTACTGCTTTGACAACATAAGATGTGTCACTCGTAGATGAGGTGTTTTTTAGTTCTCTTTCAAATTTTGGATTTGTTCATCAGGAAAACTGAAAAAAGACCTCTGATGAAAATGAAAAAAAAAGTGCCAGGTTTCCCCAGAAGTGTTCATTTTTTCATGGGTCTTTGCCTCTGCAGGTGGTGGGGAGGGGGTCACCTGGCTTAAATGAAGTGGGAAGAGGGGCTTTTTAAATTTGCTCCTCTGTTAGCCTGCATCTCTGGCTGCTGCCATGCAGAGTCCTGGCTTTTGACTGGCTCAGCAGGGGCCAGCTGAGCCCTTGAGAAGGGGGAAGCACCAGGGTGAACGTCAAGACTTCCATCTTCTCAGCTAGCATCACCCATATCAGATTCAGTGCCCCTTGTTCACCCGTAACCATTTAACTACAAGTGGTAAGGCTCTCTACCACAGCATCAGGTAATTTGGATTAAAAACACAGAACTGGGTTCACCAGCATATGGATGGATATCAGTTACATGGTTCAAGACGTATGAAGAAAGAAGCTTTCTGTTCTTGAAGTGGGGGCTGGGAATGTTTGCATTCAGAGGGAAAGCCGGTCTCCTTTTGGCTGCCTTGGCAAGATCAGAAGGCTCTACCTATTCTTATACATCCTGTGTTTTTGTAGACTCAGTGGGCTGTTATCTCCCATCATCACCACCTTTGTGTGTTTCCATCCAGGAAACAGAAGTCCCCCTCCTTTCTGAATTTGTTTCAGAGGAAAGGCTCATACTGACTCCTTGGTTCTGACTCAGTTCCTTGTCTTGTCTAATGTGGGAGGTGTCTGACTGTCTATCTGCCAGATAATAATGCTGAGGGTTCCAAGTGGAATGTAGTGGGTAAGAACATAAGAGAAGCCATGTTGGATCAGGCCAATGGCCCATCCAGTCCAACATTCTGTGTCACACAGTGGCTAAACAACCCAGGTGCCATCAGGTGGTCCACAGGTGGGACCAGGACACTTGAAGCCCTCCTACTGTTGTCCCCCCTCCAACACCAAGAATACAGAGCATCACTGCCCCAGCAGAGAGTTCCAACAATATGCTGTGGCTAATAGCCACTGATGGACCTCTGCTCCATATGTTTATCCAGTTCCCTCTTGAAGCTGTCTATGCTTTTAGCCGCCACCTTCTGTGGCAGTGAATTCCACGTGTTAATCACCCTTTGGGTGAAGAAGTACTTCCTTTTATCAGTTCTCAGCTGACTGCTCAGTAATTTCATTAAATGTCCACGAGTTCTCATATTGTGAGAAAGGGAGAAAAGTACTTCTTTCTCTACCTTCTCTATCTCATGCATAATCTTGTAAACCTCTATCATGTCACCCTGCAGTCGACATTTCTCCAAGCTAGAGTCCCAAGCGTTTTGACCTTTTTTCATAGGGAAAGTGTTGAAATCCTTTAATCGTTCTAGTTGCCCTTTTCTGGACTTTTTCCAATGCTTTAATATCTTTTTTGAGGTGTGGTGACCAGAATTGTACACAGTACTCCAAATGAGGCCACACCATCAATTTATACAGGGGCATTATGATACTGGCTGATTTGTTTTCAATTCCCTTCCTAATAATTCCCAGCATAGCGTTGGCCTTTTTTATTGCAATCGCACACTGTCTTGACATTTTCAGTGAGTTATCTACCACGACCCCAAGATCTCTCTCTTGGTCAGTCTCTGCCAGTTCACACCCCATCAACTTGTATTTATAGTTAGGATTTTTGGCTCCAATGTGCATTACTTTGCACTTGGCCATGTTGAACCTCATTTGCCACGTTGATGCCCACTCACCCAGCCTCAACAGATCTCTTTGGAGTGCCTCACAATCACCCTGAACAATTTAGTATCATCCGCAAACGTAGTTGCCGGTAAGTTGGCTGGGGAGCCTCTCTCTAGTATCTTCTGGTGTTTCTTCTGGTTCTCCCAAACTATGCGTGACACCCCTCCCCCCCCCCAAAAAAATTGCTCATATCAGTGACCTCTGAAGATGCTTGAATGGCCCAGTCTTCTGCCACACCTTCAAGTGCTCAACAGAGGTCTCCGCTGCTTCTTGCCTGGCCCCACTGGTGGACCTCCTGATGGCACCTGGATTTTTAAAAGTGTAATTTTGATTAAAATATACATGCATAGAAATAAAACTAATAGAGTTCTGAAATACAAACTACAAAGCTATTATAAAAATCAATTATACAAGTTCAAAATTGCTTTCTCCTCCTAGACAGGAAAGCATTCCATCTTCCAAATTTATCAGACATTTGGCCATGTAGTAGACAAGTTAGTTTACATAGATGAATACATTCTTCTGATTTCCCTAACTGATCCTCTTTCTTTGTGATTATGTTCTAAGGTAAAGGTCGTCCCCTGTGCAAGCACCAGTCACTTTCGACTCGGGGGTGATGTTGCTTTCACAACGTTTTCACGGCAGACTTTTTTTACGGGGTGCTTGCCATTGCCTTCCCCAGTCATCTACACTCCCCCCCCCCACAGGAAGCTGGGTACTCATTTTACCGACCTTGAAAGGATGGAAGGCTGAGTTAACCTGGAGCTGGCTACCTGAGCCAGCTTCTGCTGGGATTGAACTCAGGTCGTGAGCAGAGGGCTCCGACTGCAGTACTGCTGCTTTACCACTCTGCGCCATGAAGCTCTTCATTATGTTCTACTTCTGAGCAAAAATTAGCCTCACAGATGGTGTGGCATTAAAACCAAATTCACAGGCATCTTTAGAAGGGAATTCTACATGATTTAACAACACCCCCCCGCAACCCTTAAGGGATAATAATGGCAGTTCTTTCCTTATACCTTTAGAGAGAACTGTGGTGATCCAGAACTCTGCTGCTCCCCTACACTTTCACCAGATTTGTATAACATCAGCATTGGTAGCCCCACACACCCAACAATCCCCATTAGCCCCTTGGCATATTGTCGCTAATTTATAGGCAGAAAGGTGCCACTGACCTTTTTTTGAAAAAGTTACTACCTTGCTGGATGAAGGGGATGCTTAGACATAGCATCCCCTTGGCAGAGACTGACCAAGAGAGAGATCTTGGGGTCGTGGTAGATAACTCACTGAAAATGTCAAGACAGTGTGCGTTTGCAATAAAAAAGGCCAACGCCATGCTGGGAATTATTAGGAAGGGAATTGAAAACAAATCAGCCAGTATCATAATGCCCCTGTATAAATCGATGGTGCGGTCTCATTTGGAGTACTGTGTGCAGTTCTGGTCGCCGCACCTCAAAAAGGATATTATAGCATTGGAGAAAGTCCAGAGAAGGGCAACTAGAATGATTAAAGGGCTGGAGCACTTTCCCTATGAAGAAAGGTTGAAACGCTTGGGGCTCATTAAAAGATAATGCATGGGATGGAGAAAGTAGAGAAAGAAGTACTTTTCTCCCTTTCTCACAATACAAGAACTCGTGGGCATTCGATGAAATTGCTGAGCAGACAGGTTAGAATGGATAAAAGGAAGTACTTCTTCACCCAAAGGGTGATTAACATGTGGAATTCACTGCCACAGGAGGTGGTGGCGGCCACAAGTATAGCCACCTTCAAGAGGGGTTTAGATAAAAATATGGAGCACAGGTCCATCAGTGGCTATTAGCCACAGTGTATGTGTGTATATAAAATTTTTTGCCACTGTGTGACACAGAGTGTTGGACTGGAGGGGCCATTGGCCTGATCCAACAGGGCTTCTCTTATGTTCTTATGTGACACAGAGTGTTGGACTTGATGGGCCGTTGGCCTGATCCAACATGGCTTCTCTTATGTTCTTATGTGACACAGAGTGTTGGACTGGAGGGGCCATTGGCCTGATCCAACATGGCTTCTCTTATGTTCTTCTGTGACACAGAGTGTTGGACTGGATGGGCCACTGGCCTGATCCAACAGGGCTTCTCTTATGTTCTTATGTGACACAGAGTGTTGGACTTGATGGGCTGTTGGCCTGATCCAACATGGCTTCTCTTATGTTCTTCTTATGTAGTTTACTTTGATTTCAGCAAGGCTTTTGATAAAGTTCTGCATGCTATTCTTGCTGACAAGTTGGTACAGTGTGGTTTGGATCCTGTTACTGTTAGTTGGGTCTGTAACTCCAGATGGCACCCGAAGAGTGCTTGTGAATGGTTCCACCTCCTCTTGGAGAGGAGTGGCAGGTGGAGTGTTGGACTCATTTGTTATGGGGGACGGATCTGACATAAATGAGACCTTTTCGGGCTGGGTTCTGTGGATCATAACATGTAATGCCAGGTAGTGGCGATATAAACTTTATAAAGGACACAAACACAATTAAATGTTTTTTTAAAAAACTTACAATAAAATATTCTTACAAGATTAGCACTCTTGCAATATTTTGTTTATGTAACAGTTTCTGATGACTAACCTCTCTTGCTCTGAATGATTGCATCAAAAATCTGGAGACAATTGTGCTGTAGCAATCTTGAATATACTGTTTAGGTGCACACGTGTAAGTTGCAAACCTACCTTTGATTTATTGACATTCATTACAAAAATCTCATGGTCAATGCTTTGAGCCTAAGACCCAGGGGGAAACTTGAAATGGCTGGGCATTGCAAACTTTTGTACATAAGTTGCCTCATATACTGGTCAGCCAATGGAGAAAATAGAGGCTTTGCTCTGTAGCTCCGGTGCAGTTGAGCAAGCTAGGCAAGGCAAGCTGTGATGCAGTTGGAAACGAGAGAGAGAGAGAGAAGGAAGCAGAGGGCAGTGAGCTGCTTGTGAGTCTGATAAGAAGAAGAAGAAGAAGAAGAAGAAGAAGAAGAAGAAGAAGAAGAAGAAGAAGAAGAAGAAGAAGAAGATATTGGATTTATATCCCGCCCTCCACTCCGAAGAGTCTCAGAGCGGCTCACAATCTCCCTTACCTTCCTCCCCCACAACAGACACCCTGTGAGGTGGGTGGGGCTGGAGAGGGCTCTCACAGCAGCTGCCCTTTCAAGGACAACCTCTGCCAGAGCTCTGGCTGACCCAAGGCCATGCTAGCAGGTGCAAGTGGAGGAGTGGGGAATCAAACTCGGTTCTCCCAGATAAGAGTCCGCACACTTAACCACTACACCAAACTGGCTCTGGCCTAGAGCATCCCTGACAAGTGTTTGTCTAGCCGCTGCTTAAAGACTGCCAGTGCGGGGGAGCCTACCCCCTCCCTTGGTAGCTGATTCCACTGTTGAACAGGTGTTACTGTAAAACAGTTTTTCCTAATATCCAGCCAGTACCTTCCCGCCCTTAATTTAAGCCCAATATTGCAATTCTTCTCGTCTGCTGCCAACAGGAACAGCTCCCTGCGCTCCTCCTCTAAGTGCCCTTCAGATACTTCAAGAGAGCTATCACCCCCCCCCCCCAACCTCCTCTTCTCCAGATGGAACATGCCCACGTCCCTCAGCCCAGAGAAAGGCATTTTCCTTTGGCTTTTTGTTTTGGTGGCCTCCTGCTTTTTGTCTTGTCTTGCTCGTGTGAGAGAGGCTTTGATGAGAAGACTCCTCGTCAACAACCCCTGCCTGCCTTCAGGGGGTGCCCGGGTGCCCCTGCTTGGGCCTGGACTTCTGCTCAGCATGCCCATCTCCTAGGAGCAGGCCAGAGCACTTCTGGTGGGCTGTGATCCCCAACCTCTGGGGGTGGGGGCAGCTTTCGATGGAGATATTTGGCCATCTCTGCTCAGTATTGAGTCCCCCCTGTGCAGTCCCTGTCATATGAGGCAAACCACTTCACCATCACTCTTTTTGTAGCGAGGAGAGCCTGAGATGGCTGCACTCACGTTTGATCTGGACACTCGAGGTTGAAGTAGAAATGTACAAGGACTGCCCAGATTGCTGAAAAAGAATTAACAGGGTGTTTGGCAGCTGTGTGAATCTGGATAATGGATCATGGTGGAGCTTTTAGGTTTTTCTCGAAGTAGATTCCAAAAGAGGAGTTTGCAAATGAAGGTCGCAGGTCTGCATTGCTCCAGATTCCCCAGAAACTGTTTCTCTGCCCCGAATTTTGGAAGAGAACTGTGGCTTTGCTGCCATCTAGAGGAAAATGTATGGTAGTAATGTATGGCTGTGAGAGCTGGACCATAAGGAAGGCCGAGCGCAGAAGAATAGATGCTTTCAAGCTGTGGTGCTGGGGAAGACTCTTGAGAGTCCCTTGGACTGCAAGGAGATCCAGTCAGTCAGTCCTAAGGGAAATCAACCCAGACTGTTCCCTGGAAGGTCAGATGCTGACGCTCAAATCTTTTGGCCACCAAATGAGAAGGGAGAACTCCCTGGAGAAGATCCTGATGCTAGGAAAGACAGAAGGCCAAAGAAGAAGGGGATGGCAAAAGATGAGACGGCTGGACAGCGTTACTGATGTAACAAACACGAATCTGAGCAGACTTCGGAGGATGGTGGAAGACAGGAGGGGCTGGTATGGGTTTGTCCAGGGGGTCGCAAAGAGTTGGACTCGACTGTGCGACTGAACAAAAACAACAAAGAGAAAATGACTGTATGCACTCTCTCTCTCTCTCTCTCTCTCTCTCTGTCTCTCTCTCTCTCGCAAGCCAGCGAATTGGTTGAATTCGTTTGTACCCCACCTTTTTTTCTCAGTGGGGCCTAAGGCGGCTTACATCATTCTTCTCTCCTCCACTTTTTCCTCACAACAACCCCATGAGGTACTAGGTTAGGCTGAGAGAACGTGACCGACCCAAGGTCACCCAGTGAGCTTCCAGGGCACCAGTGGGGATTTGAACCTGTGTCTTCCAGATCCTAGTCCAAGTCTCTTAACCACCCCCCCAGCCTGGCTCTCCTGAGAATGAGGAGCAGTGCTTCGTCTGCGTGCCTGAAGAGCGTTGCTGCAATAAGGGCCTCTTCCTCCTGGCTGGGGTGGCTTTGGGTCTGGCGGGATTGGAAGCACAAAGCTGCTGGGAAGGTTTCTGCATCACACTGTGGTTCTGCACCCACTGATTCCAGACAGGGGCTTTGGGGCCCTGCAGTTGCCCACAGCTGGGGCACAATCAAGAGCCATATTTCCAGGCTGCTCCCGTTCTTCAGAGAGTTGGAGGAAGCTGCAGTCACTCTCCTCAGCCACTTCTGGCCTTGGCCTGGTGAATCCCGGAGGGGGGTGTTTGTCTCGGGGGGGGGGGGAGCGCCCAGCCTCTGGGATGCTCCTGATTTCGCTCAGCGTCTGTTACAGCCTTAGTGGGCACAGCCCCTGAGTCTTCGATGTTCAGCTGACCGAGTGAAGTTGTACTTTAGCCATCCAGGTTTCAGTCCAGTAGCATCTTAGAGATCAACAAGGTTTTTTGGGATATTCACTTTCATTTAAAAAAAAATATTGAACCAAAGAACAAACAAATAGCAAACCAATAACAAGAAGTAACAAAAACAAGGAAGAATGAAGAGGATGTGTATAATAATAAAAGGAGGCTTCTGATTTTTTTCTGTGACAAATATAAGTCTGATTACAAAATTTTCTCTGTGTTTGCAGTGAAAAGTTCTCTTTTTTCCTGTTATCTAAATTCCTTATTCACCAAACCAAGTCATTATTCTGTTTCATGCAAAAAAAGTCTGTAAAGGGTTTCCAATCTAATTGGATGAACTAAACCAACTCTTTGTCTTTTCTCTATTCAATGCAGTAAGCTTAGCCATGGCTGCAAGTTCCAGCATCTTCTCCAGCCATTCCTCTATTGTAGGACATGTTGGACTGTTCCATTTTTCTGCGTGTTGTAATCTCGCGGCCATTATTCTATATAAGACCAGGCATTCACTTTCCAGAGTCAAGGCTCTTGTTGTCTGATAACTCTCGGAAGCTCCTACCCCGGACATCTTGAGGGTCTCTCAGGTGCGAGTGGACTCTCACCTAGCTGTTCATCTGCAGAACATCACCGCCACCCTCTGAAAACTTCTTGCATCTGGTCTCTATTTGTAAGGGAGGCCTTTGACCTCCAGTGTTTAGCAAGCATCAGTCTTAAAACTGCAGGAACATTTTAAATCAATAATTCTTCAGGAACAAGACTCGCATAGTTGAACAGCATAGTTTCGATGTCAAAGAATAGCTGTGTTGGTCTACAGCATAAGGGAGCGTGGTGTCTCAGAAGCTTCTCCCCTGAAAATCTTGTTGGTCTCTCAGGTGTGACGGGACTCAAATTTAGCATAGGCTTAGGAAAACAAGGGAACGCAGCACCCAGTCCTCTGGCTAGAACAAGAGAAATAATTGTCCAGAAACGATGAGCTCGCGCACAGAACACCCTGCCCTCCACAAAGGATAACACGGAGCTGGGTCTGCGAGACGAAACCAGTGCTGGCTGCTTGCCTTTTTGAACATCTGTGCCTCTTTCTGTGGGGGGCAAGTGCCACTGATTTACCATTTTAATGATATTTATTCTCTCTTAGAGTAATGTACAAATGGAGAATTTAGAACTTTTCCCCATATAAAATATCTGTACGTCAGTATTAAATATGTGTCCTAAATCTTTCTGCCATCTACTCTCAGGATACAGTCCTCACCAGGGCTTACCCAGTGTGGGAGCCACAGTAGACTAGCAGTTTGGAAATACAGTTTAAGCTGAGGACCCCAAGGCCTTCCTTATCCCAGCAGTCCTTGGCAATCGCCCAACCAGACTTTGGCCTTTTCTGCTCCCAACCAAGACCTTTACGACTGCTCGTCTAGTCCCTCTGCATTGTTTAAAATAGCACACCTTCCTTTACATAGTCTGTTGCTTGCATTGTTTGCTGGTTCTGCAATCCTGGTCCAATTGAG
Source organism: Heteronotia binoei (assembly GCF_032191835.1). Classification (NCBI taxonomy): domain Eukaryota; kingdom Metazoa; phylum Chordata; class Lepidosauria; order Squamata; family Gekkonidae; genus Heteronotia; species Heteronotia binoei. The sequence continues at coordinate 125,612,473 of NC_083231.1, read as the reverse complement.
GTGGTCATTGGGTGTGTTTTTAATGCTGTGCGATTGCACTATGTATTTCTCCTGCCTCCCGCCTCAACTCTACCTTTACCATCTTGAAATATGTCTTCGGTCTGATGGCATGCCTTCTTGATTTGACTTTTTGCATTCCTCTTATTGTTGGACCTTATTGTGGGTTGTATCTGCCACTCTGCTAAGCGCAGAGTGTTTCTCCAGTAGGGGGAAACCTTCTTCTAAAGGAATTCTGTAACTTTAGCTGAGCTGAGTGCTCAGACACATCCAGAAATGTGAAATTTCTGGGAATTTTGAAGCCATGAGAAAAAATATATTTATTTTCAAAAAACAAAACAAAATCCAGCAGTGTTTTGGGAAAATGGAACTACATGCAATATTTTCCTATGAAACATAAATTAATTTTGCTGCCTTGATGACAAAAGATGTATCCTGTCCAACAAATGTAACATTTAATATTGTATTAACCAGTGTATGTATAGAAATTAAAAGTCTAAAGGCTTTAGGTTTCTGCAAACATAATTGCAAATATACTCAGCGCTGAAGTGAACAAGAGAGCTGTAAACTGCTCTGCTCTACTATATAAAGTTTGATTCCAGTCAGGCACCTTTAAGATCAATGACGCGTTCTTCAAGGTCTGAGCTTTCGTGGGCCTGCTCATTTCTTCAGGTGCAATGGAATGTAAGAAAACCGTTCAGACTGAGGATGAACAACCGATTAGCATATAACGTGATGGAAGATGTTTTAAGATTTCCGGAGACAAAACAGGAATGACAAGTTAAGCGTACAGGGCCAACAGCTGTATGGATTTAATTAAAAGGGATCAAGAGTTGAAGCAATAAATATGTCAGAATAGGAGATAAATGTGTAATGATGTTACCAGCCGTGAAAACCTGAAATCTTTGTAAGAGAATCCTTTCTAATTATTATTAATTGTGAGAAGTTAACTGAGACTCCTTTACTTCAGACGCGCATTGCTACCCACCTGGATTGCTGTAATGTATACTGTCAGTTCACTCATTCCAAAAGAACAAAAATAGATTTTGGGTGTGTGTGTTCAGAGTTACCAAAATTTTGATCAGAATCTGTTCTCAAAAGTCTTCAGACTTTAATTTTGGGTGATTAAAGTCATTTCTTATAAAGCATTTCTCACATTTCAAAAGTGAAAAATATTTCAGTGGAGTTATTTTTAGTGATCCCCAAATTTTTATATTGGAAAAATTGAAGCCAAAGTCCTTGGGATGGTGTGGTGGCGGGGAGAAGAGGAGGAGGAAAAACAGTGCCTTTCCTGAGGTTATCCATGTTTTCCCTGTTTCATAACATCTCTCGATGTATCTATCCCCTTGCAACTTGCTTTGATTATTATAAAGACATCTCTCTCCTTTTCTTGAGTGACTCCAGCACCCATGAGCTGGTCTGCATGCAAAACAACTGCCCAGACGTGAGCTGCACATTGAAGACAAGTGCATGGAAAGAGGTGCAGGGATATTGGTTTTTTATTTCATTACAGATGCTAAACTCACTCTCAGGGAGTATAGCTATATGTCCACAATATTCCAATGTGTTTCTCTTTTAGAATTGTGTATCAGTATAATTATTTGTATTGACGTACTCAAAATAGGGGTATTGGCTGTATATCTCATTACATATGCTTTGCCCATTTTCACTATATTTTACTGTATTCCTTTTTCCTATGGCAAACTAGAATTATGTTTACATGTTAAAAAGTAAATTAGGTGGACAAGAACATCACTATCCAATGTATTTCTCTTTTAGCTGTATTGACACATTCAAACAGGGACTTGGTTGCTTATCCCATTATATATATTGAACCCATCTCCCATTGTCATTGACAGACAGTCTCACATTTTGACATACTACTGTTTTGTTGCTTTTGCATGCTCATGCTACTCAGATCAAAGGTTTGCTCAATTTGTTAATTTTACTATTCTGTCATTGTACCCTTTTACATTATACACCACTGCCTACCAGATCATTTCACTTCCCTGCCATTGGTTCTGAAATCTGTGCCATGCTGCATTCTGGGCCTACCAGCTCTGTATGGCTCTGCTCAGCTCTGTATGGCTTTGCTCACTGTGCTGGATTCCTCGTCTGACAAAGTGTGCTTAAGAGCACACGAAAGCGTCCGTTCTAAGTAAAAATGGGTTGGTCTTAAAGGTGCCACTTGACTCCTGCTTTGTTTAAAACCCAAAAGCAGTCTTGAGAAGAAGAGTGCCGTTAATAGACTTCCCCTGGGGAGAGGGGGGTGGCATTTCCCTCCCTTTGTCTCCCAGGTGTTTGGATTCATTTTGCAGGACCTGATTCTCGTTGGGTGGGTGAGGTTGGTTATAATAATTTCCCCAATATTTTGTAGTACCGTTGTGTTCCATTTATATGTTTTTCATGAGGTGCCTCGGAGAGACTTGGTTGCTGAAGGGCTGGTCCCGGATCGTCTAGAGCGAGCGGCTGATTAAGCGGCCCGTGTGCCTGTCTTGCAGCGGGAGATCTGGGAAGGGGAGGGCCGACTGTCAGCTGCAGATGGATGCCTGCCAGTTTTCTTCTGGGCTGCATCCACCCTCCTGTTGCTGGGACTATAAATCTGAGCGAGAAGATAATTAGGGCACATTAGCAAGCTTTTCTTGCTGGCGGCGGCTTTTGCGGTTTAAGTTGTCCCGAGTAAGGAATTATGCTTCGGTTAATGCTGTAGACAGCAGCGCCTTTTGTGGCCTAGGTGGGTGCAGTTTGGGCCAAATGAAAGGAGCAAGGTTCCTGGGTGGGGTGGGGGGGACAGGGTCTGGGTTCCTGGCTGCTGGTGGAGGGTGCTGCCTGTGGAAGTTCTCCAGCCCGAGGTCTCAGTGAGCTCAAGGCTTGACTCCGCTGTCTGGGGCACAGTTGGAAAATGTTCCCAGTGGATTTATGGCCAAGCTCTTCCCCCTGTTCCTTCCTTTGCCCGTTTTGTGCCAAGAGGTCTCTTTCCTGGCCCAGCTCTGCCTCCCCTCCCCGCTTTGTCCTTTTGCTATTCTCTTGATTGCAGGAAGCGGCCCCGGGGCACAGAGTGGCAAAGCAGGACTGTGGTCTGAACTCTCTGCTCACGACCTGAGTTCGATTCCGGCGGAAGCTGGATTCAGGTTGCTGGCCCAAGGTTGACTCAGCCTTCCATCCTTCCAATTAAACTTTGTTCTGTTTTCTTCTGAGCTTCCCAGGCCCAGATATAAATTTTTGAAGAATTTTTCCCCTTTAAAAAAATGACGAAATTTTTGACCTCACCAATTTAAAATCTGACAGTCAGGTTCAATAGAGCAGGGCTTGCCCTTTTCAGCAAGCCCAATTTCGCTGGTTTCTGAGCCCCCAAAGCAAAGATATTTAACAAAAAAGTCTTTAAAAAATCCAAAATGGCGGCCGCGATTTTTTCTCCTTTTAAAGATTTTTTTTCCCCTTTTAAAATCACCCCAGGAGCCCACCAATAATGTAGTCAATAGTTCTTATCTTCTTACCCTTTTCCCTGTCGTTTCTGTCACTTTTTAAAGTCCCAAATCTTTTTAAAACGATGTTTTAAATTGGACCTCCCAGCAATGGCTGCCGATGTTTCTCTATGATGTAGAGTAGGCTTTTTTCTTTACTGCTTCCTGTCTCTGTCACCTTCAACCTTATAGATTGCTTGACGCACTTCCTGTCTTGCTCAGTAGAGTTAAAGGACTGTTCCAGTATATTCCTGCGCAGTATGGTTGTTTACATTCCACAAATCGTAAGTAGACACAACAATGATTTCTCTTCAATTTTTAGCAGTTTTTAACACTGTCTTTTATGTCAAAATAGTCCAAACTTCACCCTTCCCTTCTTCTACTTGCAAGTTTTATATTTTCCCCTTATTTCCACCTTTAAAACGTCTCTTTAGTCTGTAAATAGCTCCGGAGTGAAAGAAGAGTTTCTGTACCTTTTTTCCTCTGTTTATCCAAGTTCCACTGGTCTTCCAAGACTTTAGTTGTTTAAAAATGTCCCAGAAGGTTAGGATCGTGACGAGCTTATGCCAAATCCATGGCTCTGAGAGATCTTGCAGACGATAATTTTGCAAACTTCTGAGACTCCTCAAAGCCTCAAAGGACCCTTCTCCAAAGCTCCTTTTCAGCCAAGGTAAATCTCTTCTAAAGTTTTTAGTGCAAGTCTTGGACCTTTCTCTCACTGAGAAAGGTAGGCAGTGGGCTTTGGTTTGCCCTCCACTACCCCGAACAAGACCTTCAGCTTGCTCCCGTTACGAGAGACAACTCAGCTCGCCATTTTCCTCAGCCTTCCATCCTTCCGAGGTCGGTCAAAGGAGTCCCCAGCTTGCTGGGGGAGAAAGTATAATGACCGGGGAAGGCAATGGCAAACCACCCCATAAAAAGTCTGCTGTGAAAACGTGAAAGCAACATCACCCCAGAGTCGGAAACGACTGGTGCTTGCACAGGGGACCTTTCCTTTCCTTTCCTTTCCTTTCCTTTCCTTTCCTTTCCTTTCCTTTCCTTTCCTTTCCTTTCCTTTCCTTTCCTTTCCTTTCCTGATTGCAATCAGGGCTGAGCTGTCCAAGTGGAGAAGGTGCCCAGAGAGGGTCTGTCTCCTTTTGAAATCATCCCAGTCTTTGAGCTTCAGCCCAGTGAGGCATCGATCTCCCTGGAAAGGTGGCTGCATTGGTGGATGACAAAGAAGAAGAAGATATTGGATTTATATCCCGCCCTGTGGCGGAACCGGCCCGATTCTGACTTCAGACCCGGTCCCGTCAGCCCCCTATGGAGTCGCCAACTCCTGGAGGGAGCTATTCCTCCTCCTGCCCCTTGGGCTCGCTGCCACCACCTGCTCAGTCTTGGGGTTCAGATTGAGAGGAACAGGACTCCCAATCCCCCTCTCCAGCTGTGAGGCTAAGCCTCAAGGTCCTCTGCCACCCTGGACTTGGGTTTCACAGAGACCTCAGCACTCCTTTGGGGCACCCCTGGAGGATTGGCACCTTATCCAACTGCATGCCTTCCTCCTTCCCCGGGGCCCCCTTCCTAAAAACAGCGTGGCCTAAAGCGGTTTGGGGATCTATGTGGTACAGAGATTGCCAGTATTTAAAACAGAAAAAACATTTATTTAAAAGAGAAAAATATAGGAAAAGAAAAACACCAAAACAAAAGCAGTTGCATCTACAAAATTAGCACCGCACAGCCCAGCACAGCAAAGCCCAGCACAGCAAACAGCATAACAAAATAAAGTTGATTATAAACGCATCCGGCTGGCCCTGATCTAAACTTGCCCTGTCTTGTGAAGTACTTACTTAGTCTGCCTGCCTGGAGGCCTCATTTTCCTGAGCAGGCCTCCCCCACAGGCAGGAGCCTCCATTGCTCACCACATGCTCGCTCGAGCGCTGGCTTCCAACTGAGAAACTCTTCCTGCCTAGCACATGGCAAGAACAACAGCACTTCCTGCTTCTCTAGGAGACTTTCCCCCTAGCGTTGTTGGTTTGGCTCTGGAAGGGAGGGGGGGAGTGAGGGGAAGGCTACAAAGCCGGCTGAATGGATTTACTGATCCCTGCCTTTTTGGATGAAGCACCAACACTCTCAGATGGCGTTTCTCCACACGTCCCCCTCCTTAAATTCTGAGCCGGAGGGGTTGCCTCCTACAGAGGTGACCCCGTAGCAGAATCCAAACAAACAAGGAGAAACCCATTAACCAAAACATTACACAAACATTCAGGTATTTCTCCAATAATACACAAAGTCCAGCACCCTAGGTGCTCATGTCCTTTCTGGACAAAACGTTGCATGCTGTATTCAGAAGGAATATCCAGTCTTTAAGATGTACTCCTCCGTCTCCCAGGACAACCTCTGGAGTTTGGTGCTCTCCCTCCGTTGCTGCTGTTGCTGGGGTGAGTGGTCCATCAAAGGAGGAAATCCCTGGCCCCACATATGGCGTTGGAAACTGCCCAGTTCCCACACAGTTGCTCCTTCTTTATCCCTCATTGGTGGAATGTTCCCTCTGTCCACTCTGTCCTCCCAGAAAACTACCTCTGGGGCTCCAAACAATTGCTGTCCCAGCTTCTTTTTGTCTCCTTCCTTCCTACCTCTATGCAACACCATGGACCTCGCAGAGACTGGCTGTGGTACATCCACCTGCACCACTTGAACTGCCTTTCCCGTCTTCTCCATAGCCACCACATAAGTAGCATCGCCCAGGTCATCCACAATCACATGGGGTCCCTCCCATTCCACTTTCCGTTCACCAGTATGAAGTGGCAGGGAAACCATCACCCTATCCCCTGTCTCAACTTCTGAGAACTCCACTTCCTGGTCCCTTGCCAACTCACACAGTGGTTCCAGCCTCGGGTCACTTTGAACCTCAGACAGGAACATTTCTGGCTGCCCCAGACTTCCTATCATCTGTTCCTTCAAGCCACCCCTAGTCCCACTGTTTCCAGAACACGCAGCCAAAGTTTGATCTGGGTTCTCCGCCCCCTCAGTTGGTTTTTCAGTGTCAACCAACTGAGCTCCTTCCTGCCTGGAAGGGTCCACAGCATCCTGCTGCTCTTGCGGAAATTGGCACCCCTCTTCCCATTGGGCACATCCTCCTGCAGGGTTTGAGACAGACTGGTCCTCCCCCTCCCTGGTTGGTGGTGAGGTGGCTTCCCTAAAGTTGCCCTCCTCCCCCCACCTTCCCCTGAGGGTTTGGCTTGGGTTCTCAGTCCCCTCGGTTGGTTTTTCAGCACTACCAAACTGACCCCCTTCCTGCCTGGAAGGTCCCACAGCTTCCCAGGACTCCTGTCTGCTCTGCTTCAAGACGACCTGTTTTGAGAGCGTCTCGGACGATCCCACTTCCTAATCCACAGCTACTTGGTGAACCGGTTCCAACCTAAGGCCGCTCCGGACCCCCTTCTGGAACCACTCCTGTTCCCCCAAGCCTTCAGCAATGTGCTCCTCTGAGCCCACATTAGCCTTGCTGCTCTCAGAACCTCCTGTGAAATCTCCACTCTCCACCTCGGTCTCTTCAGCTTGCACATCCTTTATGCTAGACAGGTTCCCTTCCTCGCTAGGAACATCCACAGCCTCTTGCTGCCCTTGGGGAAAGCTACACCCCTCTTCCCCTTGGGAACACCCTACTCCAGGGCTTGAGATAGGCTGGCCCTCCCCCTCCTGGGTGACTGCCCTCTCTTCGTCCTCAGTAACCTGGGTTATTTCCCCCTCCCTGGTTGGTGGTGAGGCGGCTTCCTTAAAGTTGCCTTCCTCCTCCCACTTTCCCCTGGGGGTTTGGCTGCGGGGTACAGCCTTGATAGAGTACTGGCTAACCACCAAATCCCGGCCCAATAACACTGGAACTGTTTGTTCCTTCATTACCCCACATTCAGAATAGGATTTACCTTCTTGTGGAGCCAAACCCCTGAACTGCTTTCGGGAGTGGTCTGGCCCCAGTTTAAACCTTTTAAATACAGTGGCCTTATAGGCCGCAAAAGTTATCCCCCCATCTTCCATAGGCATGCTGTGATAGATGGCTGAAAGCTCTCCAGTCAGGTTGCTACAGAGGTAAGACATATAGTCCTCCTCTGCAATCCCCCACTGTTTGGCTGCCCTCTCAAAGTTGGAGAGGTATGTGGAGGGGTCTTCTCCCTCCTTGTACACTGCAAAGTCTTTGGGCGTGACTTGGATCTCTTTGCTTAGTTCAACTTCCAGACGTAGCACCTCAAGCTCATGGCGACGTTGCTCTTCTTGTTCCCGTCTGCGGATCTCTGCTTCTTCCTGTCTGCGGATCGCATCCCTCTCTGCTTGTCGTTCCTCTCTCTCTCGTTCCTCCCGTCTGCGCTCTTGGTACGCCTTGGTACGGATTCTTGCCAATTCCAACCGTAGCCGCAAGAGTTCTTCTGACTGGGTGGGGAACATTTTTGCAAGTGCCCCTGCATGCTGATGATACTCCAACAGGAGGTCTTGCATATCTACTACAGTCAGGTTGTCACACTCCAGCTCGAGCTTTGCACACTCTTCCTGGAGCTGTGGCTTTGTCATCTCCAGGATTTCCAGCCTCTTAGCACGCTCCATCCTAACTAACTAAACTTTCCCTACTCCAGTTGACCCGAAAATAAAACAAAACCGCTGTTGCTTCCTCTGGGTGCTTGCACGTATCAAAAAGCAAAAATGCCTGGCCAATCAAGTTCTCTGTTTGTTCTCATCCCACCGCTGCCACCAAGTGTGGCGGAACCGGCCCGATTCTGACTTCAGACCCGGTCCCGTCAGCCCCCTATGGAGTCGCCAACTCCTGGAGGGAGCTATTCCTCCTCCTGCCCCTTGGGCTCGCTGCCACCACCTGCTCAGTCTTGGGGTTCAGATTGAGAGGAACAGGACTCCCAATCCCCCTCTCCAGCTGTGAGGCTAAGCCTCAAGGTCCTCTGCCACCCTGGACTTGGGTTTCACAGAGACCTCAGCACTCCTTTGGGGCACCCCTGGAGGATTGGCACCTTATCCAACTGCATGCCTTCCTCCTTCCCCGGGGCCCCCTTCCTAAAAACAGCGTGGCCTAAAGCGGTTTGGGGATCTATGTGGTACAGAGATTGCCAGTATTTAAAACAGAAAAAACATTTATTTAAAAGAGAAAAATATAGGAAAAGAAAAACACCAAAACAAAAGCAGTTGCATCTACAAAATTAGCACCGCACAGCCCAGCACAGCAAAGCCCAGCACAGCAAACAGCATAACAAAATAAAGTTGATTATAAACGCATCCGGCTGGCCCTGATCTAAACTTGCCCTGTCTTGTGAAGTACTTACTTAGTCTGCCTGCCTGGAGGCCTCATTTTCCTGAGCAGGCCTCCCCCACAGGCAGGAGCCTCCATTGCTCACCACATGCTCGCTCGAGCGCTGGCTTCCAACTGAGAAACTCTTCCTGCCTAGCACATGGCAAGAACAACAGCACTTCCTGCTTCTCTAGGAGACTTTCCCCCTAGCGTTGTTGGTTTGGCTCTGGAAGGGAGGGGGGGAGTGAGGGGAAGGCTACAAAGCCGGCTGAATGGATTTACTGATCCCTGCCTTTTTGGATGAAGCACCAACACTCTCAGATGGCGTTTCTCCACACGCCCTATACTCTGAGTCTCAGAGTGGTCACAATCTCCTTTACCTCCCCCGCGCCCCCCAAAAAGACACCCTGTGAGGTAGGTGGGGCTGAGAGAGCTCTGACAGCAGCTGCCCTTTCAAGGACAGCTCCCATGAGAGCTATGGCTAACCCAAGGCTGTTCCAGCAGGCACAAGTGGAGGAGTGGGGAATCAAACATGGTTCTCCCAGATGAGAGTCCACTGGGAGACGGCATAGGGTGGAAAAGATGTCGCTCTCTCTAATGGGGTTCTCTGGTTAGGGTCAGGAAGGACCCCCCTGGGACTTGTCTCCCACCCCACTTTTCCTAGGCATGATGAGGAGAGGTACCGGATTATTTTGGCCACCAAAAATATTGCCTTGAGTTCACCGTAGGAGCTCAGTCTACTGATCCCCTTGTTTGAGTTTGGTCTAGAGCTGCCAGCTTTGGATTGGGAAATCCTGGAGATTTGAGGGTGAAACCTGGGGGTGGGATTTGGGGAAGGGTTGCACCCATAACCTGTGGCACACCATGGCGGTTGCCCTCTGAAACAACCATTTTTCCCAGGGGAGCTAAGCCCCGTCGGAGATCAGGGGTTGTACCTCTAGGCTCCACCTGACTTTGATCTCTCCCCTGCCACTGGGAGTGACCTGCTCTGCAGGCTCCTTGGGGGGGTATGTGTGTGATGGCTTCCTCGTGTTCTCTGTCTGTGTTGCACCCTGGCCTGGATTGTGTTAGTCTCCACACCTGGACCACCACCTTGCTTCTCTGCGGAACTCATATTCTGGCAGAACGGGTGTGTGCGCGCGTGCCTACTGGCTCTGTGAAAGGGCTTCTCTCCTGCGCAGAAGGAGCATCCGGGGTGTTGCCTTCCCGTTCTGCCCACAGCATTACCCAGCTGCCCCTCCACAGAGGTGGGTTCCTGTGCTGCCAGTCTTTTTTGATAGCTCCTCACAGCTTCCCCCTCTGCAGGCAGACCCCTTCCTGAGCCTGGGCCCTCCGGACTGCAAGGGGCCGATGGTGCACCAGCTGGTGGGCCAAGAGGAGGAGGAGGAGGAGGGGAAAGTCCAAAGGGGTTGGAGGGAGAGGGAGAAGGAAGGCAGAGCGAATGTGACTGGTGAGGTGGGGGTCAGAGCAGGCCAAGCCAACCTGAAGGGAGACAATGGGCGGCAGATGGAGGTGTGGATGACCTCTCTGAATGAAAATGGGCCGCGCTTACACGGTGAAGCCCAATAAGCCTATGAAAAGCCTTCTTTTAGATGGAACCCCAAGGCACGATGCCCTGCCTTGTCCTGGGGATATCACATGCATCCGCGCATGGAGAATAAGTGGAACCTTGTGGGTTGCGGGTTGGGTAGGTGAGTTGGAGTCTTGATTTTGTGGTCATTGCGCCACGGCGGTTCCGTGTTGGTTGACGCCTGGTTGCCGGGCTGGGTTTGTGGGTGGCGGGCGGGTAGCGTGCGTGGCAGGCCTCCCATCCTTCTTCTGCCCCCGCTGTTCCTACTCAAGGCCCGAGTGTGCTGGAACGTCCTGTGAAGGGAAAGCGGAAACGGGTGATGGACAGTCAAGTCTGTCTCTGGTTACAGCGCAACACTTTTCCCAGCAGTGTCCCAGCTAGTGAGGACACTTTCAAGAGGTTCACTGCCCAACCATTGTGCACCACTGGCTGGCTTCCTTTGCGGGGGCGAAGATGTACGTTTCGTTTATAGTGGATTATAAAGATGATTCACCGGCTCTTTTAATACCCCGTTTGGAGGTGCGAGCGTTTCTCTCGCCTGGGTCTGGGGCTGGTTCCCATCGCCCTACACATGGTGCAAATCAAGTGTCCTTCCGACTTGAAAAGGCCAGGGAGAGGCTGCCTTGCCTGCTGACGCGTCGCTTTTGTTCTCGGGGAATTGTTTCCATCGTGCTCACAATAAGGAGGAAAATGAAAATTGTCACTTATGGCCGGTTCTCTCAGCGGGGTGGCGGCGGGTGTGTGTGTGTGGCTGCACATCAGTTCCCCCCCCACCCCCTCGTCTTTTTCTCTCTCTGCTGCACAGGATAAAAATCATGCACCCTAATGAGGATGTTGTAATCAGAACTGCTCCCTGGTAGTTTGAGTTGGAGTCCTCCTTCATTTGCTTTCTGAAGAACTCGTGCCTAGAACTGCTGGCACTTGGCCTTCTTGTTCCCCTCTGAGGGGACCGAGTTTGTTTCCCTGCCTTCTTCCCCTCCCCCCCCCCCAAGATCTTGGCTCTTGGTGAAGACTCTGCGGCCAGCCTCTCTACTGTTTAGCCAGCTGTCCAGCTCCAAGTCTTGTTGACTGGAAAAATAGTAGATCTACTTATAGATTCAGAAGGTTGGCCTTCTTGGTCTGAAGCAGCAGAAAAAAGTTTGAGCCCAGAGGCGCTTTTAAGACGGACAGGAGTCCTATAATAGAGCCGAGGTATATAGCGGAGCCGAATAAATTCGGGTTTTCTGAATATTTGCCTGAATTCCAGCACTATACCATTATTGGGACTTGGGAATATCTGGAAATACCGACGTTTATGGGGTCCAATAGACCCGAATCCCCCCCGGGCACCCCTAATAGAATGTAATGTAGTGTAATGAAAAAGCAAGCAGTGACTCGTGAGAACTCATACCCTACCACAATTTTTGTTAGTCTAAGGTGCTCCTGGATTCTTGGTCTTTTCAGCCTTCACCTGTAACCCACCACTGTCCCTCCCAGGTGCACTGTTGTTCCAAACCCATCTAGCATCCTTCCCCAATCACAGGTAAGGCTCAGTGAAACATGCAGAAGTAGGCAACCCAGTGACCCATTCCACCCGCCTCACTCACAACAAAGCATCCTTCAAGCAAGGAGGAGGTTGGAGCCCCAGTCCCATTCATGAGTGATGTTGGGGAGGCACTCTGGCTGCATAGCTCCTGAACAGCAAGGGCAGGCATCGGTGGCTCTCACCTCCGGCAAGCCCTGCCCTTCAACAGTACCTGGGAGTGAGGAAGCTCAGATGGCCGGGTGGGCAGGTGTTAAAGCTGCAGGCTCTGTGGCAGCATTTTGATTATTTGACCACCTTTTCTACTGATCATGTGTGTTTCCCTAGCGTCTGTGAGATCGTTGAAGGTTCATCTTTGATAGTTAATTGGAACAGTAACAGAAATATGAGGTTAATTGCTTTTTAATAGAGATGAAGCGTTACGTTTGGCCTTCTTATCTTGCTTTAGAAGCGATAATGAGGGCATATCAGATATATTCTCATGCACCTGTTGATTCTCTCATCATCACCGGAAGCACATTAGCTACATCTCTGAAACTGCCACGCTTTCCTAATATAGTAAAGGCACCCATTTATTGTTGTTGCGTTACAAAAGAGCAGATCTTTAGCAAGGGCAAAATTACTGAGGAAGAGCACCGGCGAGTTTTCCCTCCTGCCCCTCTGGCAGCACCATCAGTGGGTGTGCCTCAGAACTTGGGGCCTGTGGCAGGTGGCAGGGCCCATGGCAAAATGGGGTCTCTTATGGGTAGCTGCTAGTTTGGCCTGTGTGCATCAGAGGGGCACTTGCGCTGCCAGGACAAACCTCACCTGCAGACAGCTGGGAGTTGGAATGGGATGTGGGATTTTTCATATCCTCACCTAACCTTCACGGGACTTTCTAGGAATTATATTGCCTTCTCTGAAGGCTGGAAAAAGAATGGTGTGAGGAACTGTTTTATGCTGGGGTCTGGAGATGATGGTGAGAGGTTATGATGGGGAGGGGTCTGGAGACCAAGTCCTATGAGGAAAGGTTGAAGGAGCTGGGCATGTTTAGCCTGGAGAGGAGGCAGCTAAGAGGTGATAGGATCACCATCTTCAAGTACTTGAAGGGCTGTCATAGAGAGGATGGTGCAGAATTGTTTTCTGGGGCCCCAGAAGGTAGGACCAGAACCAATGGGTTGAAATTAAATCAAAAGAGTTTCCGGCTCAACATTAGGAAGAACTTCCTGACCATTAGAGGAGCGGTTCCTCAGTGGAACAGGCTTCCTCCTCGGGAGGTGGTGGGCTCTCCTTCCTTGGAGGTTTTTCAACAGAGGCTGGATGGCCATCTGACAGCAATGAGGATCCTGTTAATTTAGGGGGAGGTATTTGTGAGTTTAGAGCGGTTCATCAGTGGAACAGGCTTCCTCCTGGGGAGGTGGTGGGCTCTTCTTCTTGGGAGGTTTTTAAACAGAGGCTAGATGGCTGTCTGACAGCAATGAGGATCCTGTGAATTTAGGGGGAGGGATTTGTGAGTTTAGAGGGGTTCCTCAGTGGAACAGGCTTCCTCCTCGGGAGGTGGTGGGTTCTGCTTCCTTGGAGGCTTTGAAACAGAGGCTAGATGGCCATCTGACAGCAATGAAGATCCTGTGAATTTAGAGGGAGGGGTTTGTGAGTTTCCTGCATTGTGCATGGTGTTGGACTAGATGACCCTGGAGGTCCCTTCCAACTATTCTATGATTCTGTGATTCTCTGCTGCTCTTCAACTTGTCAGAAATTTGAAATCAGAATGGAGTCCTTTAATAAGGGGTGTTATTCAGACAGTGGAGGTTTCTGCTGCTCGTTTGCATGGGGATAAAGTGCAATGCGCCCTGACCTCGGTGGCCCAGGCTAAGCTCAGCAGGGTCAGCCCTGGTGAGTCTTTGGATGGGAGACCCTCAGGGACATCCAGGGTGGCTCCGCAGAGGCGGGCAATGGCCAGCTGCCTCTGAACGTCTCTGGCCTTGAAAACCCCATGAAGGCTCCCCATAAACTGGCTGCAACTTGACTGCGCTTGTGCCCCTGTCCGGGGGTGTCCTGGGCAGATCGTGCTGGCAGGTTTGTGCCATTTATTTGTTTCTGTAAATTGATGTTTGCGTTCGTGTTCCCTCTCCGCCGAGGCAGAATTTATATTCTGCCCTTTACCATAATGGGCTCAGGGCAGATTCCGACATCTTAAACAATTAAAACCAACAACACAACAATCAATAAATAAGCAGTAAGACAGTCGAATAATTAAAACATTTTGAAAAGTTAAAACAGTTAAGCCACTAACTCAGACTTTAACTTCAGGCAGCATGGATAGTGTGGGCACTTAAATCCACAGCTTAGGTGTCCAAAGGATGTCAGCTATTGGCCCGATTTTTCTCCAGTCCCAATGGTAGTCAGTCTTCAGGGTTGGGAGGCCAGTTAGATGGTGTAGCTAGATCAGGGCGCCTGCCCGCCTCAGCCAAAGGCCTGGTGGAACAGCTCCGTCTTACAGGCCCTCTGCAATGGCCACAACCTCCGTAGGGAGCTGATTCCACCAGGTTATCTTTGAGATCCCCCTGCAAGCCTCTGGGGAGGGCACAGCTTCTGGGAGCAGTTTTCCCTCTGAGGACCCAGGCTGCTGAGTGGCCCAGGCAGCCGTGGGCCTGGATGGGGAGGTCTGCACCAAGCCCTCCTCCTGCACCCCAACTTCCTCTGACCGCCCAAAGGAAGGGTCTTGATGAGCATGGCTGGCAGTGAAGCCCACCAGCTCTGCAGAGCCCCACTGCTTCCTGGCACTTCTTGACCTCTTCCAGGCCCTGCCGTGACCGTTGGCGGGCGTGTCCACGAAGGGGGAGTGGCAGTTGTCTTCTCCTTTATTTGCCAGTGAACAAAATGCTGCTGCCTAATGAGAAGAAAAGGTCTGAGGCTTTAAAACCACGGCAGCATTTTTGTCTTGTCCCTGGTGCCCAGCCTTTTGTTCTCCTTATTAATTAGAACCAAAGGGAGACGGCAGGCCGCTGCTTCGCCATCCCCCGGAGGGAGGGGGCCCTGGGGCTGCAGCCTGTAGGATCCCCGCTTTCTCTCTCGCCCCCTGCTCCAGGCTGCTGGGTGGTCTCTTCACCCCAGCCAAGCAGGAGTTGAGGGGAGGGCCGAGTCCTGAGCAGTCCCCCCTCGCCAGGCTTTGCTGCAACCAGATGCCCTGGCGTGGGTCTTCAAGCAGAGGGCAGAAATGACGCTCCACTTCCTGCCTGTGGCCACCCTGTAAGGCGGGTGAGTGGCAAGGAAGTGGCCCCTGGCCGAGTGGGGCACGTGCCCGAGACCTGCCCTGTAGCTTTGGTCTCCTAGCTTGTGCCACTTTGTTGACCGAGGGAGAGATTCCTGGGATGGTGTGGCTGTTGAAGTTGAGGTCTGGGAGCCCCAACAGAGGCTGGAGGGGGGGTGCTTTTGTGTCTCGGCCTTTGCTAAGAACGGAACAAGAGCCCTGCTGGATCAGACCGGGGAAGGCCCATCTAGTCTAGCATCTTGTCTCACGTGGTGACCAAGCGGTTCTTCCTCTGGAGGACCCAGCAACAGGGCAGAGAGGCCGAGGCCTTCCCCTGAGAAGAACCTCAGAACAGCCCTGTTGGGTCAGACCAGGGAGGGTCCATCTAGTCCAGCCTCCTGATTCACACAGTGGCCAACCAGTTCCTCTGGAGGGCCAACAACAGGGCAGAGAGGCCGAGGCCTTCCCCTGAGAAGAGCATCAGAAGAGCCCTGTTGGGTCAGACCAGGGAGGGTCCATCTAGTCCAGCCTCCTATCTCACACAGTGGACAGCCAGTTCCTCTGGAGGGCCAACAACAGGGCAGAGAGGCCGAGGCCTTCCCCTGATAAGAACATCAGAAGAGCCCTTTTGGGTCAGACCAGTGAGGGTCCATCTAGTCCAGCCTCCTGTCTCACACAGTGGCCAGCCTGTTCCTCTGGAGGGCCAACCACAGGGCAGAGAGGTTGAGGCCTTCCCCTGATAAGAACCTCAGAACAGCCCTGCTGGGTCAGACCAGTGAGGGTCCATCTAGTCCAGCCTCCTGTCCCACACAGTGGCCAACCAGTTCCTCTGGAGGGCCAACAACAGGGCAGAGAGGTCGAGGCCTTCCCCTGAGAAGACCATCAGAAGAGCCCTGCTGGGTCAGACCAGTGAGGGTCCATCTAGTCCAGCCTCCTGTCTCACACAGTGGCCAACCAGTTCCTCTGGAGGGCCAACAACAGGGCAGAGAGGCCGAGGCCTTCCCCTGAGAAGAGCATCAGAAGAGCCCTGTTGGGTCAGACCAGGGAGGGTCCATCTAGTCCAGCCTCCTGTCTCACACAGTGGACAACTAGTTCCTCTGGAGGGCCAACAACAGGGCAGAGAGGCCGAGGCCTTCCCCTGATAAGAACATCAGAAGAGCCCTGCTGGGTCAGACCAGTGAGGGTCCATCTAGTCCAGCTTCCTGTCTCACACAGTGGCCAACCAGTTCCTCTGGAGGGCCAACAACAGGGCAGAGAGGCCGAGGCCTTCCCCTGATAAGAACATCAGAACAGCCTTGCTGGGTCAGACCAGGGAGGGTCCATCTAGTCCAGCCTCCTGTCTCACACAGTGGCCAACCAGTTCCTCTGGAGGGCCAACAACAGGGCAGAGAGGCCGAGGCCTTCCCCTGAGAAGAGCATCAGAAGAGCCCTGCTGGGTCAGACCAGTGAGGGTCCATCTAGTCCAGCCTCCTGTCTCACACAGTGGCCAACCAGTTTCTCTGGAGGGCCAACAACAGGGCAGAGAGGCCGAGGCCTTCCCCTGATAAGAACATCAGAAGAGCCCTGCTGGTTCAGACCAGTGAGGGTCCATATAGTCCAGCCTCCTGTCTCACACAGTGGCCAGCCAGTTCCTCTCGAGGGCCAACCACAAGGCAGAGAGGCCGAGGCCTTCCCCTGATAAGAACATCAGAAGAGCCCTGCTGGGTCAGACCAGTGAGGGTCCATCTAGTCCAGCCTCCTGTCTCACACAGTGGCCAGCCAGTTCCTCTGGAGGGCCAACCAAAGGGCAGAGAGGCCGAGGCCTTCCCCTGATAAGAACATCAGAAGAGCCCTGCTGGGTCAGACCAGGGAGGGTCCATCTAGTCCAGCCTCCTGTCTCACACAGTGGCGAACCAGTTCCTCTGGAGGGCCAACAACAGGGCAGAGAGGCCGAGGCCTTCCCCTGAGAAGAGCATCAGAAGAGCCCTGCTGGGTCAGACCAGGGAGGGTCCATCTAGTCCAGCCTCCTGTCTCACACAGTGGCCAACCAGTTTCTCTGGAGGGCCAACAACAGGGCAGAGAGGCCGAGGCCTTCCCCTGATAAGAACATCAGAAGAGCCCTGCTGGGTCAGACCAGTGAGGGTCCATATAGTCCAGCCTCCTGTCTCACACAGTGGCCAGCCAGTTCCTCTGGAGGGCCAACCACAGGGCAGAGAGGCCGAGGCCTTCCCCTGATAAGAACATCAGAAGAGCCCTGCTGGGTCAGACCAGTGAGGGTCCATCTAGTCCAGCCTCCTGTCTCACACAGTGGCCAGCCAGTTCCTCTGGAGGGCCAACCAAAGGGCAGAGAGGCCGAGGCCTTCCCCTGATAAGAACATCAGAAGAGCCCTGCTGGGTCAGACCAGTGAGGGTCCATATAGTCCAGCCTCCTGTCTCACACAGTGGCCAGCCAGTTCCTCTGGAGGGCAAACCACAGGGCAGAGAGGCCGAGGCCTCCCCCTGATAAGAACATCAGAAGAGCCCTGCTGGGTCAGACCAGTGAGGGTCCATCTAGTCCAGCCTCCTGTCTCACACAGTGGCCAGCCAGTTCCTCTGGAGGGCCAACTAAAGGGCAGTGAGGCCGAGGCCTTCCCCTGATAAGAACATCAGAAGAGCCCTGCTGGATCAGACCAGTGAGGGTCCATCTAGTCCAGCCTCCTGTCTCACATAGTGGACAACCAGTTCCTCTGGAGGTCCATCAACAGGGCAGAGAGGCCAAGGCCTTCCCCTGAGAAGAACACCAGAAGAGTCCTGCTGGATCAGACCAGTGAGGGCCCATCTAGTCCAGCCTCCTGTCTCACACAGGGCCAACGACAGGGCAGAGAGGCCGAGGCCTTCCCCTGATGCTGCCTCCCGGCTCTGGGATTCAGAGGTTGACTGCCTCTGAAAGTGAAAGTTCCCTTTTGTCACCATGGCTGATGTTAGACTTCTCCTCCATGGGTCTGTCTGATCCCCTTCTAAAGCTCTTTATTGCTGTGGCCGTCACGAGCTCCTCTCACACTGTGTGCCAACCTCCTGCCCCTCACATCCAGTATAAAAGTAGGCAGGGTGGAGAGCGCTGACAAAGGGCATCCAGCCCTGGAGTTCTAATATTTTGGGAGAGGGCGAAAAAGTTCCCTTTGTCCGCGCTCTCCACCCGTGCATAGTTTTATACATCTCTATCCCGTCGCTACGAAGTCATCTCTTTTCTAAACGGGGAAGCCCCAGACTCTTCGGCCTTCCCTGGCAGGGCAGGTGCTCCAGCCCTCTTGAGGCAGAGGGAGGCAAAGTTGCTCTGCCAGAGACGTGGTTTTTCTTTCCAGGCCTGTGTGGTGCCCAGTGTGCGGGGGAGGAAGTCACAGTGCTGGACCGAGGGGGAGACAAGGAGGCAGCCCGAAGGCCCTACTGGGGTCGAGGCCAAGAGAGGCGAGGGCAGCAGTCCTGTGGGGGGACTCCTCAGGGATTGTGCCTGCGTGTCTTGTAAACACAGAGAGGCAGGGTGCGTGGCCCTCGTGCATGCCGGGCATCTGGTGTGGTGGTGAAGTGTGCGGACTCTTACCTGGGAGAACCAGGTCTGAATTCCCCACTCCTCCCCTTGCAGCTGCTGGAATGGCCTTGGGTCAGCCAGAGCTCTTGTAGGAGTTGTCCTTGAAAGGGCAGCTTCTGGGAGAGCTCTCTCAGCCCCACGCACCTCACAGGGTGTCTGTTGTGGGGGGAGGCGATAAAGGAGAATGTAAGCCGCTCTGAGTCTCTGATTCAGAGAGAAGGGCGGGGTATAAATCTGTGGTCTTCTTCTTTCTTCTTGCAGTGGCGAATGACCTCTGCCCATCTCTTGCCTTGGAAATCACGCTGATCTGGGACAACTTCTTTTTCTGACTCTTGTGGTTACGTCAAAGTGCCACTAGATGGCAGACTCAACCCTCATTTCAACCCGTGCCTGGGCTGGGCCTTGCAGCTCTTCCTTCCCCAAGGAGCCTGCTGAGCTCCTTCCCCAGGTGGCGCTTCATGGACTGAAGCTGAAGCTGAAGCCGGCCTCCGGGCTGGTGTGTGCCGGGCCCTGGGGGCAGTTGCTGGAACCGCTTGTCAAGTCGGAGTTTTCAGCTCCCTTCCCCCTTTGCAGTGCTGCTAAAACAGTATTCTGAACTTGGTGTGCCTGCGACTGTGCAGTGACCTTGCCTCATTCGTAGATCGTTCCAATCCGCTCTGCCCTCAGCGTCACCAACGCCCCTGGGCTTTCCCTTTCCCACTCCATGCTCTTCCAGCCAGGGCTTTTTTTGAGCAGGAACACAGTTCCGTCTGCCTTGGCTCCAGGAGGTGTGGCCTAATATGCAAACGAGTTCCTGCTGGGCTTTTCCTAGGATGATGATGTGACATTGGATTTATATTCCGCCTTCCACTCAAGAGTCTCAGAGCGGCTCACAATCTCCTTTACCTTCCTCCCCCCCCCCACAACAAACACCCTGTGAGGTGGGTAGGGCTGAGAGAGCTCTGACAGAAGCTGCCCTTTCAAGGATAGAGTCTTAGAGCGGCTCACAATCTCCTTTACCTTCCTCCCCCACAGCAGACACCCTGTGAGGTGGGTGGGGCTGGAGAGGGCTCTCACAGCAGCTGCCCTTTCAAGGATAGAGTCTCAGAGCGGCTCACAATCTCCTTTACCTTCCTCCCCCACAGCAGACACCCTGTGAGGTGGGTGGGGCTGAGAGAGCTCTCCCAGAAGCTGCCCTTTCAAGGACAACCTCTGCCAGAGCTATGGCTGACCCCAGGCCATTCCAGCAGCTGCAAGTGGAGAAGTGGGGAATCCAACCGGGTTCTCCCAGATAAGAGAGCTCTGGCTGACCCAAGGCCATTCCAGCAGCTGCAAGTGGAGAAGTGGGGAATCCAACCCGGTTCTCCCAGATAAGAGTCCACTCACTTAACTACTGCACCAAACTGGAGAAAAGCCCTGCTTCCAACATAGCCTTACACTCTTACCTCCTCAGTTTATTTGCTGGGCTCCACTGGCCTTAAACTCCTTGTCTCCTTTGCAAAATAAGCTGTGAGGCTCTGTCTCTTGACCTCGAGGTGTGGCCCAACCTGAGGGACGTGGTGTCAGATCTTCAGGGCAGAAAGCTCAGTCAAGTCCTTTCCCCAGAAGCAGCCTTGATAAGGTCAAGGCAGTGGGGATTTGGGTGCTGGTGCGGCCTTGCTGCCCCCCATCCACCCTAGCTTGGCTGTTCACACTCCTAATAAAATAATTTGGAAGAGCCATTTCCGTCAACCTTTGTTCTGCCAACGGATGTTGCTGTGTGGAGACCAAAAAGCTGCTCGGTCCACCTCCGAGGGAGGCACGTTCCCTGCTCCTGTCTGCCCCGCCCCCACTTAATCATGTGACTCGGCGTCTCCTGCAGGTCCGTCTATGATGGCGAGGAGCACGGGCGCTTCATGGAGAAGCTTGACGCTCGCATCCGGAATCACGACCGTGAGATCGAGAAGATGTGCAACTTCCACTACCAGGGCTTTGTGGACGCCATCACAGAGTTCTTGAAGGTCCGGGCTGAAGCCCAGAAGCTCAAGGTGAGGAACGGAATGAAGCCACCTGGTCAGGGTGGGCCACTGAGGCAACGAGCATCTTGGGATGTTGGTGGTCTTGGCTGGGCCTGTTGAGGCCCCCTGCAGAAGATGCAGCGACGGGATGTGTGCACGCCATGATGCTGCAAATTGCTAACTGCTCTGCAGTGTGGGTGGGTGTTATGTGTAGAACTTTGTTAGCTAACCCCTTGCCTCTGGCAGTTTCAGTGTATGAGGACCACCTTTGCCAGGAAGCTGAGGTGGGGCTGAGGCAGAGGGGTGTGGTTTTTACCAAGCCTCGGACCAGACAAGGGGATTAAGAACCAGCAGTTCCAAGTTCCAGCGGTCTTGTCCAGCAGAAGCAGGCTCTTCCCTGACTTCCCCGAACAGGACAAGCTTCCTCCTGGGGATGCTCTGCAACTTGGCTCTTTGGGAACTGCAGGTTGTTTGGAGATAGGATCGAATCTGCTCTTCATCAGGGTGGCGAATCAGAAGTGACCCAAAGATGACTTGGCCCCTTGGTCTCTGGGTGGAAACTCTTTCGCTTCATATCTGAATGAGGCGGCGCACTTTAGCCAGGCTGGGGTTCATTTTCTGGCTCTTGTGGGTGTAATGGCAGCGCCAGAACTGTCAGAAGGAACACAAATTCAGCACTTTCAGGATCTATTTTCTACCAGTTCTTGGCTCCTTTTCTCATCCACCTTTGTCTCCAAAATTAACTGGTTGCACGTCATATGAACCTATGAAGCTGCCTTCTACTGAGTCAGACTCTCTTTGGTCCCTCAAGGTCAGTATTGTCTACTCAGACTGGCAGCGGCTCTCTAGGGTCTCAAGCTGAGGTTTTTCACAGCTATTTGCCTGGACCCGTTTTCAGTTGGAGATGCCGGGGATTGAACATGGGACCTTTTGCTTACCAAACAGATGCTCTGCCACTGAGCCACCGTCCCTCCCATGAACATATAATGCTTCCATCTACTGAGTTAGACTCTCTTTGGTCCCTCAAAGTCAGTCTTGTCTACTCAGACTAGCAGCGGCTCTCCAGGGTCCCCAGCTGAGGTTTTTCACACCTATTTGCCTGGACCCTTTTTAGTTGGAGATGCTGGGGATTGAACCTGGGACCTTCTGCTTACCAAGCAGATGCTTTGCCACTGAGCCACTGTCTCTCCCATGAATATATGAAGCTGCCTTCTACTGAGTCAGACCCTCTTGGGTCCATCAAAGTCAGTCTTGTCTACTCAGACTGGCAGCGGCTCTCCAGGGTCTCCAGCTGAGGTTTTTCATGCCTATTTGCCTGGACCCTTTTCAGTTGGAGATGCCGAGGATTGAACCTGGGACCTTCTGCTTACCAAGCAGATGCTCTACCCACTGAGCCACTGTCCCTCCCATGAACATGAAGCTGCCTTCTACTGAGTCAGACCCTCTTGGGTCCATCACAGTCAGTTTTGTCTACTCAGACTGGCAGCGGCTCTCCAGGGTCTCCAGCTGAGGTTTTTCACGCTTATTTGCTTGGACCCTTTTTAGTTGGAGATGCTGGGGATTGAAGCTGGGACCTTCTGCTTACCAAGCAGATGCTGTGCCACTGAGCCACCATCCCTCCCCATGTTGTATGATATTTCAGGACACAGTGAGGCTTGAAACATACGTTCAGGAAGTAGATGTGTTCCTAAGATTCATATGGATTCTGCATTGGGTTTTAGATGAGGCTCAAAGTGGTCTTCACTGACCATGGTAGGATTTTCCTGGGCAGGAGGAGGAAACAGCCCTGACCTGGAGAGCCCAGGATGGCCTGATCTCATCAGATCTTGGAAGCCAAGCAGGGTTGGCCCTGGCTAGTATTTGGATGGGAGACCTCCAAGGAAGTCCCGGGTCGAGACATGGAGACAGGCAGTGGCAAACGCCCTGGAAACCCTTCCAGAGGTCACCGTAAGTCAGATGTGACTTGGTGGCCACAACCAAAGGGAATGCAGGTGTGGTTCTTTTAGCCCCCGTCACCTTATCTATGAGAGACCAACAGAAGAGCTTTCTAAGGCTGCTGCCCAGCAGGAGAGACAACCCAAGCCCGTGAACGAATGATGTCTCCCTGGACAGGTCCAGAAGCACCAAGGACCACCTCCTGAGAGCACCAGGCCTACGGTGGTGGTTTAAAAGTTTCCTGCGTCCAGCATCAGGTTTCATGGGAGGGCTCACTCAACACTCCCTCTAAGCTGTGGAGTCTTGTGAGCAAAAATTCTACTACTTGAGCTTCTTGGCATTAAAGTTGTGAGCCACAATTTGCTCTGGGGCCATTTTGCAAGCTAGAAGCTAAAAAACTGTGAGTTAGCTCGCTCTAACTCAGCTTAGAGGGAACATTGCTCACTAGACGCCTTCCCTCAGTCTGTACTGCCGCGTTTAGCTCCTTCTGTCCCCCAGCTGAGCACCGGGGCTTTCTGCAGGGAGCTGACTCAAACGCAGCGTGGCTTTCTCTTTGCAGAACCAGGTGACGGACACCAACAGAAAGCTGCAGATGGAAAGCAAGAAGGTAAGTGGGGAGTTCCCTGCTGGAGGGAGCATCTGGGCTTGGGGCCAGATGGGAGGAGTTATGTGTGTGTGGGGGGGTCCTCTTTCTCCAGCAGGAAGGTCTCTGCCTGCCCATCTCTTCCACGGTGAAACTGCCTCTCTTGGAGACATCCTGTGTCCACTTGGTCAGATTTGTGCACCTCCTTGGCTAGGAGAATGGCCAAAATTGCAGGTTGTAGGCTGCAGGCTATAGTAAGTAAGTAAAGTAAAGTTAAATTTTATTTGTATCCCGCCCTCCCCCGCCAAGCAGCCTCAGGGCGGCTAACAGCATCCTAGAATAAACAATACAGTAATAAAAACATTAAATTAACATTAAAACCAATCAATACTTAATTAAAACATTACTAAATCTGACAGTAACATTGTTGTTTGACGCTATACCTGTCAGTTGGTATAATGATAACAGATCCCTGTACCGGACCATTCTGGCATTTGGCACACCTGACTGCGTGGGTGATGTGGTCCATGGAGGCTCTTCATGGAAGGATGCGGGGCAGTTATCCCCTGGTGGCTCTTGAGCTGGAAACAGGTTTTCTTTGTGAGTGTGGCAGACAGTTCTGAGCAGCTGCATGAAGAAGCCAAGGGCACAGGCTGCCTTTTGGCCTGGCCTCGCCTCGGTTTTCCTTGGGAGAGGAGAGCTCCCTCGGATTCCGGGCTGAGGGTCACAGGAAGGACCTTGGGTGGTCTGAATGTGAACTGGTCTCCCCAGCCTGAGAACCAGGGAGATGCAGGTCCACCCAGCTCCTCATTCCTCCGTGCTTGCTGTCTGCAAGGCAGATGGACACTGCAGATAACCACCCCACCGTCTCTCCTGCCAGCTGCCTTTTGAGCTCAGCTCCCAAAGGGCCCAGCTCCCGGCAAGTAGTTCTGGCTAAAACCTCTTGGTTTGTTTCTCTTACAGCTGGTGGGAGCCATGGAAGAGCTGAAACAATGTCGCCTCCAGCAGCGGAATATTTCTGCAACCATGGATAAGCTGACGCAGTGTCTCCCCGGTGAGAGAGGTGGCAAAGTGGGTGCTCTTGGTGGTCGCTCGGGCTTCTGTTGCAGTGGCCTTTGGCAGATCCGTGGGGCAGAGCTGCGGTGGCATCAGCAGCACCCCGACAGTTGTCTCTTATTGATTTGCGCGTCTTTGTTTCTCTTCTCTCCTAGTTC
The DNA here is from genome assembly GCF_032191835.1 of Heteronotia binoei. Classification (NCBI taxonomy): domain Eukaryota; kingdom Metazoa; phylum Chordata; class Lepidosauria; order Squamata; family Gekkonidae; genus Heteronotia; species Heteronotia binoei. The sequence continues at coordinate 125,588,173 of NC_083231.1, read as the reverse complement.
TGGAGATGGATAGCAAACTGAGAGAGCAAATGAGATCTAAAAGGTAAGACCACAAACATGTTGAATGGGAAAGGATTGACCTGGAAGTCTCGGTTGGGCTTCTGAAGCTGAATCCAGACCAAACCGCAGTGAAGCTGGTTCAGCCCCTTCAGCTCCCCTTTTCAGTCCACGTTGTAGAGGAAATGATCTCCACTAGTCTTATTTATTTATTACATTCAATTTATATCCCGCCCTCTCCGCAAGCGGACTCAGGGCGGCTCGCAACATTATACAATACAATCAGTCCGCTAAAACATATAAGCGTCAATGATAGTATTATACTTGTTTTAGTTAATTGATTTAATGGGTTTTAAGGTTAATTAATGCTTAATTTTAATGTTTATAACGTAACTGTTCATAATGTAACTGTTTTATTGCTTGGTGCACCATTGGTCACCGCACTGTTAGCCGCCCTGAGCCTGCTTCGGCAGGGGAGGGCGGGGTACAAATAAAATTTATTATTATTATTATTATTATTAAAACCATAATTTACTTATTTCAGTTTTAAAACCATTCTGTGGCGCTGCTTCGGTACAATATAAGCGGTATTGAATTCTCGACTGTGATCACCAGCATTCTATAAGATGTCCGGCGGCAGCCCTTTTTCAATCAGACAGCAAAAGCCTGTTTAAACAATTTGGTCTTACAGGCCCTGCGGAACGCAGACAAATCCCGCAGGGTCCTTATGGCGTCTGGAAGAGTGTGTGGACTGGAGCTGGCTTTTGCAGGTCAGGTTCAGAGCTTGGGGCTTCTCATGGTCCCAGTTTTACTGTTGCGAAAGTGGGTTGGCCCACTGGCCAGGAACCTTCTCTCACCTGTTCCTGGTTCACCAGCTCTTCCCATTCTTAGACTCAGCCTATCTGGCCATGCTTTTGTAACATCATGGCTGGATTACAGGAATGCAGCCTCTGTTGCTCTACCCTTGTGGACAACTTGGATGATGCCAGCAGGTTCACTGTATGGCTAGCCCATGGGAAGAGATTCCATCCGTCTTAAAACAGCTGCCGGTTTGTTCCTGAATCCAGTACCAGGTTGTGGTTGTAACCTTTAAAGCCTTTCATACTCCAGGACCCTCAGATCTGCCATATATCCCCAGGAGCCAAGAAGGGTCTTAAGGCTGCCACCTCTTGGCAGCCCCCCCCCCCCTTCAGGCAAACACCTATGAAGCTGCCTCATACTGAATCAGACCAGCCATTCTCACAGGATTGTCTATTCAGACTGGAAACTGCACTCCAGGGGCAGGCCCAAGCAGAGGCTCTTCCCTAAGGTAGCCTGCCCCAGCATCAGCCACTTCTGCACTGTTGCTCCCCTTCTGTGGAATGGGCCCCCTGAGAGAGGGGAGGTGGTCCAGTGTCTCCAGGAGGTCTTGCAAGGACAGTTGATTGGCCAAGTGTATAGGCTGTTGGCATTTTGGGGGATGCATTGGGTATCTGCTTTTATTCCATTGGCTCACAGTAGTAATATTTTAGCTAGTAAGCCATAAGGAAAGATGGGATATCAAAAAAATAAATAAGGGGAGTCACACAGCTGGCCTGGCTGCCAGTCCCTCCAGTGGGAACGGTTTCAAAGTGGGAAGGAAGTCCTTCTTCACCCAAAGGGCGATTGACATGTGGAATTCACTGCCACAGGAGGTGGTGGCGGCCACAAGCATAGCCACCTTCAAGAGGGGTTTAGATAAAAATACGGAGCAGAGGTCCATCAGTGGCTATTAGCCACAATGTGTGAGTGTATATATATATATATATTTGGCCGCTGTGTGACACAGAATGTTGGACTGGATGGGCCATTGGCCTGATCCAACATGGCTTCTCTTATGTGACACAGAATGTTGGACTGGATGGGCCATTGGCCTGATCCAACATGGCTTCTCTTATGTTCTTATGTGACACAGAGTGTTGGACTGGAGGAGCCATTGGCCTGATCCAACATGGCTTCTCTTATGTGACACAGAATGTTGGACTGGATGGGCCATTGGCCTGATCCAACATGGCTTCTCTTATGTTCTTATGTGACACAGAGTGTTGGACTGGAGGAGCCATTGGCCTGATCCAACATGGCTTCTCTTATGTGACACAGAATGTTGGACTGGATGGGCCATTGGCCTGATCCAACATGGCTTCTCTTATGTTCTTATGTGACACAGAGTGTTGGACTGGAGGAGCCATTGGCCTGATCCAACATGGCTTCTCTTATGTGACACAGAATGTTGGACTGGATGGGCCATTGGCCTGATCCAACAGGGCTTCTCTTATGTTCTTATGTGACACAGAGTGTTGGACTGGAGGAGCCATTGGCCTGATCCAACATGGCTTCTCTTATGTGACACAGAATGTTGGACTGGATGGGCCATTGGCCTGATCCAACATGGCTTCTCTTATGTTCTTATGTGACACAGAGTGTTGGACTGGAGGAGCCATTGGCCTGATCCAACATGGCTTCTCTTATGTGACACAGAATGTTGGACTGGATGGGCCATTGGCCTGATCCAACAGGGCTTCTCTTATGTTCTTATGTGACACAGAGTGTTGGACTGGAGGAGCCATTGGCCTGATCCAACATGGCTTCTCTTATGTGACACAGAATGTTGGACTGGATGGGCCATTGGCCTGATCCAACATGGCTTCTCTTATGTTCTTATGTTCTTAAGTGCCTGCCAGCCACTGTCTCCAGGGGACAACTGCCTTGCCCATTTCCCGGAAACATGATCCTTGTGCCATAGTGAGGAATGGTGCTCAGAAGGGCCACAGGTGGCACGTCAAGCAGCCCCACGTGGCTCCTGAGCCACTGGGTAAAACTGCTGGGGAATGAAATGGAGCCCCGTCTCACGTAAAGGAGAGCCACAAGTGCTCCAACAGTAGCACAGATCCTAGGAATGCTCCAGTGGCGTGAAGGATTCTAGCATTCTTCACCCCCCTCCCCGCTCCGGAACCAGCAGGGGCCTAGAAATGCTGCCTTAGTGAGAAGGGCCCAGAACCAACCACTGGCAGCGCAGGTGCAAATAATTGCAGCCATTGTGCAAAGGGGGGCCTGTGTAAAACCTGGTGCATAGAAAGGTCTTCCAAACGGCACCTTTTTTAGTAGGCTCTGCTTCCAAACCACTTTTTACTAACAACACGAGCCTGTTGCATCTTCCACCTTGAAGCCTACCCTCCAAGTCTTCCTTCCGTTGCTTTCTCCCTAGATTCCTCGACTAGGATGTCCAGCTGGTCAGCTTGTTCATCCCCACAGCAGCCTCCCCACTTAACCAGGGAATCCTTCCTTCCAACCCTAAAATCCCATCCCTGCTCATCATCCTTTATGTTTTTTCTGGGCAAGCCCACAGCTGTCTTTGCTCCCTGCTTTGTTTTTTCCTAGAATTAGCCTTGTGGGAAGTTAACATTCTTACAAGCAGACTCTAGAGCTTTTGCAAATTGTCACAAGTAAATTACTATGTCATTGAACAGGTTCCATCTTGCTGCATCCTACTGCTGAAATTCCTGCTTGATCAGGACAATCACGTTGCTTTCTGGTTGAGCATCTGTCTTTTCCCCTCGGAACTTTATGCAACCGTAGCCTGGAGCTGTGGCTCCAACAGGTGTCAAGATCCCCTGGGGACCTGGGTCTTTAAGGAGTGGTCGTCACTTGCAGCCCTTGACATGGGGACTGTTTTGGGTAAGAGGAGACCCTGTTTCCGGGTGTTTCCTTACAAGGCCTGACCCATCTCCTGCAGGGTGGCATGCAAATTTCTCTGGGGTGGAGACATTAAGTGGGAGTCAATTTGGGGGCTTGGCTTTGGCAGCTACCCGAGGCTGCCTTTTAGCCTCCTTAAGCAAACGCTCTCCTGATAAGCAGCAGGCCCCATGTGTTTGTTCCCCTGGTTTAACTTCTGGCTTCTCCTGTGGGTTTGGCTGGTTTCCCTCCAAAGGGAGCTGCATTTGGTTGGGCATGACTTTACAGAAGCACAGGAGCCCAGATTCAGGAATCAGCAGACCTCTGACCTTCGCTTTGGGTGACCTTCTCTGAAAACCACTTCCTCTGCTTCTCTTCAGGCTTTCGGCGAACATTGCTTGGAGCGAAGGAGGTTTGGATAGGGTGGTGGCGTGGGTCGAACCAGCAGGTGTCGTTTCTGAATAGACACAGCTTTGGCTAGGTGGGGGTGCTGGTGGTGGGCAATGGGCTGACCACAAGTCTTCAGCCCAGTCTACACCGTTCTTTGATCTTTTATGCAGCCTTCCCAGACTTGACTTACGTTCACTCCCAAGGCTGGAAAGCTTTGTGGGGAAAGGGCCGGCTGCTTGCATTGCCAGCTGACAAATAAATTAATATTAATCTAATCCTAGAATGCTTTTAATTACAATGATGATTAATTTTATAAATGTTTGATTTATAATAGAATATGTCTTGTTTTAATTGTTGAAGCGCCTGCGTTGTGAGCCGCCCTGAGCCTGCTTCGGCGGGGAGGGCGGGATACAAATGAAGATATTCTTCTTATTATAAATGCAAACCATTTGCCTGCCCACCCAAGGCTACTTCTGGCCCCAGGTCTGAGCAAAGGGAATGGTTGCATCTGCTGGGCGAGTGGGGAACTGCAAGGCTGCTGCTGCTGCTCTCACTAGAGAATGGGAGAAGCTGGGGTGGATCACTCTCCCCCACATACATCCCCAGTGACCCCTGCAGGCTCCCTGCCCCGAAGATGGCAAAAACCTCCAGGACTCCTGGCCAATCCGGCCTGCAGAAAAATTTCTGACTGGCCACCAAAGTGTCAGTCTGCATTTCCCTGGGTGTTTAAGAAGGAGTCACAAGAACTAAACATTGGTGCAACCCTTCCTGCTCTCTTTCCCATGATCTGCCTAATTCACAGAATCAGCACTGCTGTCACATGGCCATCTAGCTTCTATACCAAAACCTCCAAGGAAGGAGAGCCCACCGCCTTCCAAGGAAGCCTGTTCCACTGAGGAACCGCTCTAACGGTCAGGAAGTTCTTCCTCATGTTGAGCTGGAAACGTTTAATTCAGTTTCATCACGCTGGTTCTGGTCCAATCTCCTGGGCAGCAGAAAACAACTCCATATAATCCACTAGATGTACTTGGAGATGGTAGATTGTGTCAAGCCCTTCAAGTACTTGGAGATGGTAGATCGTGTCACCTCTCTATCTCCTCTCCAGGCTCAGTCCTTCAATCTTTCTTCACAGGACTTGGTCTCCAGACTCCTTACCTTCTTCAGTGCCTTTCTCTGGACACCTTCCAGCTTGTCTTCATCCTTCTTAAATTGTGGTGGCCAAATGCTTTCCCCCCTTCTGTCATCCTGCACCCACTTCTTATTCTTTCCAAGGTTCTCATCCTTTCACAGAATCGTAGATCCATATGGTTGGAAGGGCCCACACAGACCAGCTAGTCCAGCCCCCTGCTCCATGCAGGGTCAGCCTAGAGCATCTCCGGCAAATAATCATCCAGCTGCGTTGTGAAGACTGCCAATGAAGGGGAGCTCATAGGCAGCTGGTTCCTTTGATCCTCTTCTCTTTCATTTTCTAGGTGGGCTGTCCTCCAGCCCTTCCCCTTGGTGCCTTGGGGGCCAAAGAGACCCCTGCCCCCTCCCTAATTTTGACCACAACAAAAAGAAAGAACTCTCTGTGTAAAATGAAATTTTAACTTGTTGTGAATAGTAAGTATCAAAATACAAAACTAATATTATCAGTACATATCAGCAAGTTAAAACCTCATCCGTTACTCAGTGCTCCTACTGTCCTCATGTGGCTGAAAGCCACTAAATTACATTCAGTCCAGTGTTAAAAGTCCGCTTTGCAAGCCGTTTTGGATCTCAAATCCTTCTTCTAGGGACCATTCTTATGAGTATTGTACAGTTTTCCAAGTCCAGTAGTGCCAAATGAATTCCTAACTTTCTCTAATTAGCATGCATAATAGCGGGAATGCCGTAGTAAGTACTATCCTTGTCAGCAATGCAGGCGTCCCTCCCTAATTTTGTACAGCTTGCATTCCACTGTGTCTTCTTAGCAGTGACCCCAGAAGAGCCCTCGGTGGCACTCTCCTTCCCTGGGGCATCCCGATGGGTGTCCTCAGGTGCCTGGGCTCCCAGAATAAGGGGGAGGGAATGAATGCAGTTGCCTGGAAGCCTGGTCTTTCGCGGCGTCCAAGAGGGATGGGAGAAGCTGTTGGGACTGAGGCGTGGGGTCTTAGGTGCTTCTGATGGGGCTCGGGCTTCTCTTTCAGACACTACCCTGCTCTGAAGACCCTGGAGCACCTTGAGCATACATACCTGCCGCAGGTGAGCCATTATCGCTTCTGCAAGATCATGGTGGACAGCATCCCAAATCTGCGCGAGGAAATCAAGGACGTTTCCATGTCCGACCTGAAAGACTTCCTGGAGAGCATCCGCAAGCACTCGGACAAGATCGGTGAAACGGCGATGAAACAGGTGAGGAGCTGCTGCCCTCGCGAGCGGAAGCCCTTGAGGTTGGCAGGTGGCGCCATCCCGGTACCTTTCATGGCTGCAGGCGTCTGCCTGAAGCGAAGTCTCTTGTCTGGCTTGGGGCTGCCAGGGGCCTCTTGGTGTGTTCCCCCTGCGGCCAGAGAGGGTGGAGCTGGTGGCATCTTCCAGCCCAGCGTTGTGAGAGACAGCCAGGATAGTCGGGTGTGCTGGACAGGGAACTTATGTGGTGCTGTTGTCCAACTTCTGGAGCGTAGGAACAGTTCACAACCTTCTAGGGGCTCGCTTCTGTTTCCAGGGGCAGCCTCACCCTGCTCTGCGGCTGCTGTCTTGTGGGGGGGCTGCCCCACCCTGGTCGGCAGTGTCTTCCAAAGGGAGCCTGGCAAACTCTCCATGCCGGCCAGAGGGGATGTTTCTGCTCTCCGGGTGTCTTAGCGAGGGGAGGTGTGATGTTGCTCCATCCCTGGGTGTGGCTGGAGGGCTCCTGATGCAGCCCCCAAGCCTGGGGTTGGCAAGAGACTGCTCAGGAATCTCTTTGCATGCTGACTTGAGTTCCCTGTTGGCAGAACGGTGGAGCATCTTGGGATGGATGGGTAAGGATGACCTCGCTGGTGCTGTTTGTCCCTGACTGGGTTTGGGCTTCTGCTGACTGATTGAGACTCTTTTATGTACCATCTCTCTGCACTCCAGGAAGCACCACATGGGATAAACATGTATGTCATTTATAGTCTGCCTTTCTCACGGGGACTTGGGGTGGGCTAGAAGCCAGTGCAGTCAGTAGGATGAGACTTCCAGGAAGCAGCGGAAGAGGACTGGGGCTGCAGAAGTCTGGAAGAAAGCAGGGATATTGGAGCATGACTCACGGGGAACAAGGAGGAAACGATGTTGCAGAAGGAGAACTCGGCTGCGCCAATTAAGAGTCCAGCAGCACTTTGAAGACTCACAAGATTTGTGGCAGGAGAGGAGCATTCATGATTTAAAAAGGCAAAGGTGGTCTTCTGTGCAAGCACTGAGTCATTACCAGCCCGTAGGATGACGTTGCATCAGGACGTCTTCTTGGGAGACTTTTTACGGGGTGGTTTGTCATTGCCTTCCCCACTCATCTGCACTTCCCCCCCAGCAAGCTGGGGACTCATTTGACCGACCTCGGAAGGATGGAAGGCTGAGTCAACCTGGAGCCAGCGGCCTGAGCCCAGCTCTGCCACAAATGCTGTTAGTTTTTCAGGTGCTCCTGGGCTCTGGCTCTTTTCTCGTGCTACAGACAGTCTAACAGGGCCAGGCGTCTTGATCTGTCTGCAGTGACCTGAGAATAAGGTCATGCACAAGGCAGCAGATCACAGGGACCATATACGGTAGCGAACTCAGTCGCATTTCCTTCCTTGAAGCATCTCTTGAACCATGATGTTATAATATAATTGCCCTCTCAACTGTCCTGCTTTACACAATGGCTGGAGGCTTTCCTGGCCTCCTCAGGTAGGGCATTCCACAAGGGGTCAGAGGACGACAGGGTGGGCACAACAGTTGTGATGGAGCACAGGAGGAGGGGCTGTCCTGCAGGTGTGAGGATCCAGGGATTTCAACGTGATGTCCAGAATCTTGAATTGAAGCCCGTAGCTGCCGGGCAGTCAGTGGAGGGACTACAGAGGGGGTGTAATGCGGATGCTCCTGACAGTGACCGTTCTGCACCAACTGGAGAGGAGACCTGTGTAGAGTGCAGTACAGTAGTCTAGTCTTGGTTTTACTGTGGCCTGGTTCTAGGTGACCAGATCAGCTGAGTCAAGGTAGGGCAACATCTTCTGGGCGAAACGAAGTTGGCAGGAAGTGTATTTTGCGGCCGCGTGAAGTTGCTTCTCCTGCAGCAGTGCCGGGGCCAGCGGAGCCCCCGGTCTCTCCACTGATTCTACAAGACACAGCTGAGCCCCATGAAGAGTGGTGCAGGCCACGCCCTTCAAGCCACCCAGCTTCTCAGTCAGCACTGCCTCCCCCTGGTCAGGATTCAGTTTCGATTGGTTAACTCTCAGCCATGACAGCCAAATAGTGGTCCAAGTCCTCTCCTGCATCACCGGGAAAGAGATACAGAACTGGGTATCATCAGCGTATTGATGGCATCCAATCCCAGAACTATCAGTGATCTCTCCTAAGAGCTTTCCCTAGAGATGGAATAGCAAGGGGGATAAGACTGCGCCTTGTGGACCTTGCTGCTGTGCGGCCAACATGCCCTCCAGCAACCTCAGCTGATGAGAGGCACTGCTTTGTGCTGTGAATGAGGAGGGGCCCTGGGAGCTCCGTGGCAGAGCATCTCCTTGGCAGGCAGAAGGTTCCAGGTTCAATCCCTGGCAACGTCCCCTGTTGGAAGGAGCAGGCAGTCAGGTGACGGGAAGGACCCTGGAGAGCCACTGCCAGGCTAAGTGGACAGTGCTGCCCTGGATGGAGCAAGGGGCTGGCTCAGCAGAAGGCAGCTTCGTGTAATGATAAGAACCTAAGAGAAGCCATGTTGGATCAGGCCAATGGCCCATCCAGTTCAACTCTCTGTGTCACATAAGAACATCAGAGAAGCCCTGTTGGATCAGGCCACTGGCCCCTCCAGTCCAGCACTCTGTGTCACATAAGAACATAAGAGAAGCCCTGATGGATCAGGCCACTGGCCCATCCAGTCCAACACTCTGTGTCACATAAGAACATAAGAGAAGCCCTGATGGATCAGGCCAATGGCCCATCCAGTCCAACACTCTGTGTCACATAAGAACATAAGAGAAGCCCTGATGGATCAGGCCAATGGCCCATCCAGTTCAACTCTCTGTGTCACAGAAGAACATAAGAGAAGCCCTGATGGATCAGGCCAATGGCCCATCCAGTCCAACACTCTGTGTCACATAAGAACATAAGAGAAGCCCTGATGGATCAGGCCAATGGCCCATCCAGTCCAACACTCTGTGTCACATAAGAACATAAGAGAAGCCCTGATGGATCAGGCCAATGGCCCATCCAGTTCAACTCTCTGTGTCACAGAAGAACATAAGAGAAGCCCTGATGGATCAGGCCAATGGCCCATCCAGTCCAACACTCTGTGTCACATAAGAACATCAGAGAAGCCCTGTTGGATCAGGCCACTGGCCCCTCCAGTCCAGCACTCTGTGTCACATAAGAACATAAGAGAAGCCCTGATGGATCAGGCCAATGGCCCATCCAGTCCAACACTCTGTGTCACATAAGAACATAAGAGAAGCCCTGATGGATCAGGCCAATGGCCCATCCAGTTCAACTCTCTGTGTCACAGAAGAACATAAGAGAAGCCCTGATGGATCAGGCCAATGGCCCATCCAGTCCAACACTCTGTGTCACATAAGAACATAAGAGAAGCCCTGATGGATCAGGCCAATGGCCCATCCAGTTCAACTCTCTGTGTCACAGAAGAACATAAGAGAAGCCATGTTGGATCAGGCCAATGGCCCATCCAGTCCAACTCTCTGTGTCACACAGTGGCCAAAAAATCAGGTGCCATCTGGAGGTCCACCAGTGGGGCCAGCACACTAGAAGCCCTCCCACTGTTGCCCCCCCCCCCAAGCACCAAGAATCCAGAGCATCACTGCCCCAGACATAAGAACGTAAGAGAAGCCATGTTGGATCAGGCCAGTGGCCCATCCAGTCCAACACTCTGTGTCACACAGGGGCCAAAAACCCAGGTGCCATCAGGAGGTCCATCAGTGGGGCCAGAACACTAGAAGCCCCTCCCACTGTTGCCCCCCCAAGCATCAAGAATACAGAGCGTCACTGCCCCGGACATAAGAACATTAGAGAAGCCATTTTGGACCAGGCCATTGGCCCATCCAATCCAACACTCTGTGTCACACAGTGGCCAAAAAAACCCCAGGTACCATCCGGAAGTCCACCAGTCTGATAATCTGATAGGCATGCAGATGTCAGGACTTGAGAGCCAGTTTGGTGTAGTGGTTAAGTGTGCGGACTCTTATCTGGGAGAACCGGGTTGGATTCCCCACTCCTCCACTTGCAGCTGCTGGAATGGTCTTGGGTCAGCCAGAGCTCTGGCAGAAGTTGTCCTTGAAAGGGCAGCTGCTGTGAGAGCCCTGTCCAGCCCCACCCACCTCACAGGGTGTTTGTTGTGGGGGAGGAAGGTAAAGGAGATTGTGAGCCGCTCTGAGACTCTTCGAAGTGGAGGGCGGGATATAAATCCAATATCTGCATCTACCTCACAGGGTGTCTGTTGTGGGGGAGGAAGGTAAAGGAGATTGTGAGCCGCTCTGGGACTCTTTGGAGTGGAGGGCGGGATATAAATCCAATATCTTCATCTTTTTCTTCATAATGGGACCGCTTTCATTCAGCATGAGAGGCTAGAGGCCATTCCAACCCTGGCCTGGCGCCTCCTTCAGGCCTTAACAAGTCGGGAGCCTCGTAGAGCCACTCTTGACAGGTGAGCCCACCAAGCTGTCTTTCCCAGTGAACGGCTGGTTGGCCAGCTCCTGCAGTCCCATCCAGCCCATAATCTCTAGCAGGTACCGGAGATCTAGGAAGTGCCTTTTGGTCTTTAAATGAGCCATATTGCAATGCTCCGGGTCACCTGATTGCAAGCAGTTAGAAGCTTTGATTGTTTATGGAAATATTTAGCGTTTGACCATGAAAAGAAACCATGTTTCTGGAAAGGTCTTCCTTTGTTGTGCTCATGGAAAATACTAATAGCTTTCATTTGTCTTTTGGTGCCCGACTGGCGGGGAATGTGTCTCTCCACAAAGGCTCCATGTCTGGCTCGGGCCGCTTACCAGCAGTTGGGAAGAAGGAAGAGGGCTCTGGGTCCTGCTCTCCTTGCTTGTCGGTTTCTTCTCATGACTTTGCTCAACGATGAGACGGCGGGTTTGAACGAGACCTGCCAAGGCCTCTTGCTAGTCGGAAGGTCCCCTTTTGAGTCTTCGGTGACCTCGGTGAGAAGGAATCGCAGCAAGGAGACATATGGGCAGACCTCTTCCCTCGGGTTGCATTGTCATCTTTCTTTTCAGTGAGCTCACCCCCAACCCTGGTCCTTCTTTTCCTCTCCACCATCTAACCCTCCTTCTCCCCATGGGACGGAACCTGCCCAGAGGAAGACCTGGGCTTCCCGGGTCACAACCACTATGACAAACTAAGTGGTGTCAAGATAGAGTTCAGGTGGGTTGCTGGGTTGCTCTGAAGCAATGGAACACCAACAGAGACCACCAAAGTTTAATTCTTAATGATAAGCTTTCAAGTGCATGTATCTGAAGAAGTGTGCATGCACATGGAAGCTCCATACCCAGAATTAAACGTTTTTGGTCTTAAAGATGCCTCTGGGCTCATATTTTGTTCTAAGTGGTGCCTAATGAGGGCTTCCCGGTGGTGCTCATGTGGACATTCGTGTCCACTGGATTAGTTGCTCCAGATGGCCCTTCAGCAGCTCTCCTTGGGACCCATGATTTTTTCAGTCTGCAGAGGAACGCTTGTGGGGAAAGCATGGGAAGTGTCTTCAAGTGGAATGCAAGGTCTGTGGGGACGTCGCTGGAAGTACCTGCAGCTTGAAGACTAAACTCTGCCTTTGCTTGTTGACCAGCCTGTCCCACAAAGTCCCGGTGGATTTTGGGCACGCTCAGCCCGCCTTGCAGGATAGGGCGGGGTATAAATTGCAAATTAAATTAAATTAAAATTTGCTTTTAGAACTAACATTTTTGGTGTGTAATCTTTCTTGGATATTAATCATGTTTGGCCCAATTCTGCAAAGAGGAAACATGCATTTTGATGCCTGCCCTCTCCTCCCCTCCCCTCCCCTCCCCTCCCCTCCCCTCCCCTCTCCTCTCCTCTCCTCTCCTCTCCTCTCCTCTCCTCTCCTCTCCTCTCCTCTCCTCTCCTCTCCTCTCCCTCCCTCTCTCTTGTGATGTTGCTTTCACAATGTTTTCACGGCAGACTTTTTATGGGGTGGTTTGCCATTGCCTTCCCCAGGGCAGGGTATAAATCTGTAATTCTTCTTCTTTTTAACTGTTGGTTCTGAACTTTGTTGGTCTTCACTTTGTTCTCCTGCTTCGGGACAGTCCCTCTTCTTTCCCAGCTGACCCGTGCAGTCCAGGTGAGTGCACCCTGGGCCTACAAGAGAAGCAGGAAGGGACACCCCCCACCCTGCCCCGTCCTTAGCTTTAGAACTTGCTGTTTGGCCTGTTGCTGCAGGAGGAAGCACACTCCTCCTGCCTGGTCTTTGGGCCTTTTCTGGTTTTGACGTGGGCTTCTGCGTGTTTTGGGAGAGCCTGGGGTGCTCTTTGGCACTTTGTCAGGTTGGAAGATCTGCAGTTGCTGCCCCCACAGCAGCCAATGGAGCAGCCCTTGTGGAATCTGCTTGCGCTCCCATTTTAAATGCAAACAGAGGCTCTTCCTCCCTGGTTTGTGCCCAGAGGAGTCTTTCCCCTCCCCCCCTTTTGCTGGGGAGCGCAGTGGATGGAGTGACATGTTCGCTGGACGTGGCTTGACGTTCCAGATGCTGATGGCTGCCCTTCCAGTGGCCCGGAACAATGTTTAAAAGTGCCGTTTGGACAGTTTTTAATTATCTGCAAGCCGAGGATTTTCAGCCCTTGTGTAATCTCCTGCAACACAGATGGAAGTGGTTGGAGGTTTTCTCTTGGTATGTATACTTTATAGAAAATTAGATTTAACTGTTGGTGCAGACAGCATCCTTGTCTTACTGTTTGTCAGCCTCTTGGCAGCAGCAGGGCTCCCTGCCGGGTTCGTCTGCCGGCCTCCGGGATTGCCCCGCCTCACTGTCCTGAAGGCTGTGCTGGAGGAGGGGCCTGGAAGCCCCCGGGCATCATGGTGGCCCTGCAGGGGTCCTGAGCCTGCAAGGATGTCTCTGGAGCAGGCCTTTTCAGGAAAGGACAGAGGGGAGCTGCCGAAGTGCCAAAGAGATGAAGGATTGGCCTGCCCAGCAAATAAGGTCACAGGAAGAGGCCCTCCTGGCTGTGCCACCAATCAGAGAGCCTTGTCTGGTGGGCATGTGAGAAAGGGCCTTTTCGGTGGCAGCCCCCTGGTTGTAGAACAGGTTCCCGAAGGAGATGTGCTTGGCCTCTTCACTTTCAGTCCTTAGGGGGCAGTTGAAGACAGCTTTATTTAGGACTGCATTTAATTAAAGCAGTCCTAAACTGTGTTTTTAAATTATGGGGTTTCTGGGTTTTTTCCCCTTCGCATTTATTTCTTCATATTTTTTGGTGGTGGAAAGTGCCATCAAGTCACAACTGACTTCTGGCCAACAACAGGGAATGGAGGCAGAGGCCTTCCCCTGACGCTTCCTTCTAGCACTGGTACCCAGAGGTTTAGTGCTGCCGAATGTGGAGGTTTCCCCTCAGTCCCCAGGGCTAGTAGCCACTGATAGACTTGTCCTCCATGGATCTGTCTCATCCCCTTTCCTGTGGCCATCGCTACACCCTCTGGCTGCAAATCCCACAACTGAGTCACTCTTTGTGCAAAGTGGTTGCATCTCGCCAAGCAGAATCACCCGCGTGAGCTTCTTGACAGAAGAGCAGGATAAAGCTGCTTCTCCTTGTAGCCTTGAATCCTCTTCAGAGCCCACTTCCACCTTGGTCTTCTTGCAGCCTCGCCAGAGAGCCATCACTCAGCCAGCTCTGGGGCTGCTGCCTGTGCTGTGCAAGTCAGAAGGATGTGCGGTTTTGTAGGCAAATTTTTTGGCTCAACAAGATCCGAGCATCACCACCTTTCCCCGAGAAACTCGTGTTACAGATTCATGTGAGCCATTCATCATGAGCCGAAGGTGTTTGTGGGTTTCCTGTGAACCAAACACTTTCACCTCTGAAGATCTCAGGGCTTCCTTCCTGCAGCCTTCTGCTGAACCCGCTCAAGACCTGCTCTGGCAGGAGCTTTCCCGGCTCTGTCCACACGTGCGGAAGGCTCTGGGCTCTGCTGCGGCCCCCCTGCGCTCCCTTCCCTTCATGCGCTCATCTGAGGTGTCTGTGGAGTGCAGACCCTTCCTGAGGCGCTGCTGCCTATGGGAACTCTTTGCACCTTTCGCCAGATACAGAAACTTGCAGAGTTAAAATGAACCTGATGAATAAGACGTTCTGCCTATTACATTGTGCTCTGTCATGAGCCCTGATGAGGAGGAGCTGGAAGGGTTAACAGGCCTGGAAGAGTTGCCAGCCAGTTCCTCAGCTGAACAAACAGCAGCTGGCCCATCAATCACTCTCCAGGTACCAGTGTCAGCTGTTGATGATCAATCTCCAAGCTCTCCTCCTCCCATCTCAAGAGTTCGAAGCAGGCTCCGGAAAGAACTTTCAGAGCAAAGACATGAGGCACGCCGATGCTTCAGATCTCTGAGCCCTGAGTTCTAGCAGAGTCACTACCATGCTGGGAGCAGGCTGATTGAGACTCCCATATAGCTCCCACCCAGGACCTGGTAACCTTGTGGAAGCAACAAGTCTATTTTCTGGCTTGCATCCACGCTCCTTCCTGATTCTTACCTGCTTGATTTCCTTGGCACCCTGACCTTGTGGCTTTTGGACATTGACTTCTGATTTTGGTTTGTGATTCTGCAATGGTGACTTGGCTCCTGCTTGACTTCCTGGACTTTGACCTTGGACTGGCTTTGGACTCCTGCCTGCCCGCACCCTGAGAACGCACCCTGAGAACGGATGACACTAAATTGTTCAGGGTGGTGAGAACCAGAGAGGATTGTGAGGAACTCCAAAGGGATCTGTTGAGGCTGGGTGAGTGGGCGTCAACGTGGCAGATGCGGTTCAATGTGGCCAAGTGCAAAGTAATGCACATTGGGGCCAAGAATCCCAGCTACAAATACAAGTTGATGGGGTGTGAACTGGCAGAGACTGACCAAGAGAGAGATCTTGGGGTCGTGATAGATAACTCACTGAAAATGTCAAGACAGTGTGCATTTGCAATAAAAAAGGCCAACGCCATGCTGGGAATTATTAGGAAGGGAATTGAAAACAAATCAGTCAGTATCATAATGCCCCTGTATAAATCGATGGTGCGGTCTCATTTGGAGTACTGTGTGCAGTTCTGGTCGCCACACCTCAAAAAGGATATTATAGCATTGGAGAAGGTCCAGAGAAGGGCAACTAGAATGATTAAAGGGCTGGAGCACTTTCCCTATGAAGAAAGGTTGAAACGCTTGGGACTCTTTAGCTTGGAGAAACGTCGACTGCGGGGTGACATGATAGAGGTTTACAAGATAATGCATGGGATGGAGAAAGTAGAGAAAGAAGTACTTTTCTCCCTTTCTCACAATACAAGAACTCATGGGCATTCGATGAAATTGCTGAGCAGACAGGTTAAAACGGATAAAAGGAAGTACTTCTTCACCCAAAGGGTGATTAACATGTGGAATTCACTGCCACAGGAGGTGGTGGCGGCCACAAGTATGGCCACCTTCAAGAGGGGTTTAGATAGAAATATGGAGCACAGGTCCATCGGTGGCTATTAGCCACAGTGGATGTGTGTATATAAAATTTTTTGCCACTGTGTGACAGAGTGTTGGACTTGATGGGCCGTTGGCCTGATCCAACATGGCTTCTCTTATGTTCTTATGTTCTTAACGCGACATGC
Source organism: Heteronotia binoei (assembly GCF_032191835.1). Taxonomy (NCBI): domain Eukaryota; kingdom Metazoa; phylum Chordata; class Lepidosauria; order Squamata; family Gekkonidae; genus Heteronotia; species Heteronotia binoei. Next base: position 125,572,132 of record NC_083231.1, on the reverse strand, counting down.
TCAGTACACAGAAACCAGATACTTCTACGCAATTTAGAATTCTACCAGCACTCCTGTTCAGAGAGTTTGGGAGGCTGCAGCCCGCTGTTAGTGGACCCAAAAATGTGTCTTCCGCGGAGCTTGATCAAGTCGGCAGTCATGTCTGTCTGTCTGTAGCAGCAGCAGAAGAAGAAGATGATATTGGATTTATATCCCGCCCTCCACTCCGAAGAGTCCCAGAGCGGCTCACAATCTCCTTCCCCTTCCTCCCCCACAACAGACACCCTGTGAGGTAGATGAAGATATTGGATTTATATCCCGCTCTCCACTCCGAAGAGTCTCAGAGCGGCTCACAATCTCCTTTCCCTTCCTCCCCCACAACAGACACCCTGTGAGGTAGATGAAGATATTGGATTTATATCACGCCCTCCACTCCGAAGAGTCTCAGAGCGGCTCACAATCTCCTTTACCTTCCTCCCCCACAACAGACACCCTATGAGGTAGATGAAGATATTGGATTTATATCCCGCCCTCCACTCCGAAGAGTCCCAGAGCGGCTCACAATCTCCTTCCCCTTCCTCCCCCACAACAGACACCCTGTGAGGTAGATGAAGATATGGGATTTATATCCCGCCCTCCACTCCGAAGAGTCTCAGAGCAGCTCACAATCTCCTTTCCCTTCCTCCCCCACAACAGACACCCTGTGAGGTAGATGAAGATATTGGATTTATATCCCGCCCTCCACTCCGAAGAGTCTCAGAGCGGCTCACAATCTCCTTCCCCTTCCTCCCCCACAACAGACACCCTGTGAGGTAGATGAAGATATTGGATTTATATCCCGCCCTCCACTCCGAAGAGTCCCAGAGCGGCTCACAATCTCCTTCCCCTTCCTCCCCCACAACAGATACCCTGTGAGGTAGATGAAGATATGGGATTTATATCCCGCCCTCCACTTCGAAGAGTCTCAGAGCTGCTCATAATCTCCTTTCCCTTCCTCCCCCACAACAGACACCCTGTGAGGTAGATGAAGATATGGGATTTATATCCCGCCCTCCACTCCGAAGAGTCTCAGAGCGGCTCACAATCTCCTTTCCCTTCCTCCCCCACAACAGACACCCTGTGAGGTAGATGAAGATATTGGATTTATATCCCGCCCTCCACTCCGAAGAGTCTCAGAGCGGCTCACAATCTCCTTTACCTTCCTCCCCCACAACAGACACCCTGTGAGGTAGATGAAGATATTGGATTTATATCCCGCCCTCCACTCCGAAGAGTCCCAGAGCGGCTCACAATCTCCTTTCCCTTCCTCCCCCACAACAGACACCCTGTGAGGTAGATGAAGATATTGGATTTATATCCCGCCCTCCACTCCGAAGAGTCTCAGAGCGGCTCACAATCTCCTTTCCCTTCCTCCCCCACAACAGACACCCTGTGAGGTAGATGAAGATATTGGATTTATATCCCGCCTTCCATTTCGAAGAGTCTCAGAGGGTCTCACAATCTCCTTCCCCTTCCTCCCCCACAACAGACACCCTGTGAGGTAGATGAAGATATTGGATTTATATCCCGCCCTCCACTCCGAAGAGTCTCAGAGCGGCTCACAATCTCCTTTACCTTCCTCCCCCACAACAGACACCCTGTGAGGTAGATGAAGATATTGGATTTATATCCCGCCCTCCACTCCGAAGAGTCCCAGAGCGGCTCACAATCTCCTTCCCCTTCCTCCCCCACAACAGACATCCTGTGAGGTAGATGAAGATATGGGATTTATATCCCGCCCTCCACTCCGAGGAGTCTCAGAGCGGCTCACAATCTCCTTTCCCTTCCTCCCCCACAACAGACACCCTGTGAGGTAGATGAAGATACTGGATTTATATCCCGCCCTCCACTCCGAAGAGTCTCAGAGCGGCTCACAATCTCCTTTCCCTTCCTCCCCCACAACAGACACCCTGTGAGGTAGATGAAGATATTGGATTTATATCCCGCCCTCCACTCCGAAGAATCTCAGAGCGGCTCACAATCTCCTTTCCCTTCCTTCCCCACAACAGACACCCTGTGAGGTGGGTGGGGCTGGAGAGGGCTCTCCCAGCAGCTGCCCTTTCAAGGACAACCTCTGCCAGAGCTATGGCTGCCCCAAGGCAATTCCAGCAGGCTGCAAGTGGAGGAGTGGGGAATCAAACCTGGTTCTCCCAGATAAGAGAGCTATGGTTGACCCAAGGCCATTCCAGCAGGTGCAAGTGGAGGAGTGAGGAATCAAGCCCGGTTCTCCCAGATAAGAGAGCTATGGCTGACCCAAGGCCATTCCAGCAGGTGCAAGTGGAGGAGTGGGGAATCCAACCCGGTTCTCCCAGATAAGAGAGCTATGGCTGACCCAAGGCCATTCCAGCAGGTGCAAGTGGAGGAGTGGGGAATCAAACCTGGTTCTCCCAGATAAGAGAGCTATGGCTGACCCAAGGCCATTCCAGCAGGTGCAAGTGGAGGAGTGGGGAATCCAACCCGGTTCTCCCAGATAAGAGAGCTATGGCTGACCCAAGGCCATTCCAGCAGGTGCAAGTGGAGGAGTGGGGAATCAAGCCCGGTTCTCCCAGATAAGAGAGCTATGGCTGACCCAAGGCCATTCCAGCAGGTGCAAGTGGAGGAGTGGGGAATCAAGCCCGGTTCTCCCAGATAAGGGAGCTCTGGCTGACCCAAGGCCATTCCAGCAGATGCAAGTGGAGGAGTGGGGAATCAAACCTGGTTCTCCCAGATAAGAGTCCGCACACTTAACCACTACACCAAACTGGCTCTCAGCCCTGAGTTCAGCAGAAAAGAGCCAGAGCCCAGGGGCACTTCGAAGTGAGCCCTCCTCCCCTGCAGCCACACCTTTTGTTAGTCTTTGAGGTGCTCCTGCACTCTGGCTCTTTCCTGCTGTAAAGACATTCTGCAAAAGCCATTTTACTGCTGTGGGGACTCTGTGTGATTTTTCCTGGTAGCTAGATCTCTGGCGCAGAGTGGTAAAGCTGCAGTACTGCAGTTTGAACTCTCTGCTCACGACCTGAGTTCGATCCCCGGCGGATGCTGGGTTTTCATGTAGCCGGCTCCAGGTTGACTCAGCCTTCCATCCTTCCGAGGTCGGTCAAATGAGTCCCCAGCTTGCTGGGGGGAAAGCGTGGAGGACTGGGGAAGGCAATGGCAAACCACCCTGTAAAAAGTCTGCCGTGAAAACGCTGTGAAAGCAACGTCACCCCAGAGTTGGAAACGACTGGTGCTTGCACAGGGGACTACCTTTTTTTTCTTTTTAGTTTTCTGGCACCACACATTCTCTCTACATATAAAGGCCAACCTCAGTGCTTGATTTGGCTGAAAGAGTTAAAGCTGCCTTTGAGTTCAGAGCATGTACCATGGGGGAGGAACTCTCTGGGCACGTTCAGAGTCCTCCCATACCACTAAATCTTGGCTTCCAGGTGGCATGTGGGAAGGGGGCAAAGCTTGAGTGGTGGAACACATGCTCTGAAGGCCGAAGATCTCCTGGTGTAGCTGGCATCTCTGACTGCAAGACTCTCCGCTCTGGTGAAGTTTGGAAGATCTTTCCCTGAGGCCAGATCCAGTTGGAGTAGGTGCTGGTGGTCCAGGTGGACCAAGGAGACAGTCTGAGGAAGGCTGCCTGTCCTTGCGAGCTGAGCTGCGGTCTTTTTTTCTGAACGGTTTCTGGGATGGCTGCTTTGGAGAGAAGCCTCTCCAGACCAGTCAAGGGGGGGTGTGCTGAGCGTTACGTTTCAGGGGGCTGCAGAGGTGCTGGGAGATGGATTTGCTGATGCTGCCATGTTTCTGATTTCTAGGCAGACACCACCAGAGGTTTTTGTGCCTCTCCATTTCCCCGCTGCTTCTCCTTCCCCCCGCATCACAGGATCAGAGCGCAAATGTGCTTATTATCTCAGAAACACTCTCTTTATTTGAACACTTCTTGGCTTTCTGTGGAAAACCTCAACGTGTTTGTTTAAAAGGAATTCTATGCCTTTACGTCTGTGTTTATAACACTTATAATTTATAGGAATGGATTAACAGGTACTCCTCTGTATGGTTTTTAGGACCTCAGCAAAGAAGCAGAAAACCCCTCCGATTTCCACTGCTCTTCCTGGCTCATGTTCTCAAGCTGTGAAAAGAGAGCCCCCTTCAGTGTGGGGGTGGGGGGGGCATTCGGCCCTGTGGCTTCCTGTGCCTGAAGCGAAGGAGTCTCTTCCCAAAGAATGTCCCGGTCATTTCTCCATGGTCAGACTCAGCCAGAGCACTCCACAACCTGTAGGGCCAATAAGTGTGGGACGGAGGTCAGGAGATCAGAACAAGGATCTCTCCCCCAGGCTCCAACTGCCCACGCCAGCTGCAAAGCATGGCAGGGGTGGCCCCTTTGGAGGCCAGCCCGAAGTCCTCCACCCCTCAGACCACTGACCTCCCAGTGTCCGGTCTCAGAGAGGCTGAAGGAGATTGTCCCCCTCGTGCTGCTTGGGGTACAAGTTCACGGTAAGGGCTGGGCCAGGTTCCCCTCGGGGGATTTAGGAAGGATGGCCATCCCAGGGTGGGGGGCTCTGAGGAATTAGGTAGAAGCTGCGGCCTGAAAGTCTTTCCCTCCCAAGGCTGCATCTGCGGAGGTGCCTCCATTGGGTGGTCTGCATAAATTGGCCTGAATGCCCTGGACGTAGCCTCTCTCTGCAGAGAGGGCATGGGCCACGATCCCTTATATGGGCTCCCCTGCTGGAAGCCATCTGGTTGCATCCTGACCCCCTTCTTCGCAGCACCCATCCTGCCTCCTGACTTGGATAGGAGGAGTCTCCATTCTGACTGGTTTGAAAGCTGCCTTGTGCAGGGGGCTGGACTAGATTGTCCTGGGGGGTCCTTCCAACTCTGATTCAAGGCATGGCCTTGGGTCAGCCAGAGCTCTCGCAGAGGTTGTCCTTGAAAGGGCAGCTGCTGTGAGAGCCCTCTCAGCCCCACCCACCTCACAGGGGGGGGTCTGTTGTGGGGGGGGGAAGGTAAAGGAGATTGTGACTGCTCTGAGACTCTTCGGAGTGGAGGGCGGGATATAAATCCAATATCATCTACCTCACAGGGTATCTGTTGTGGAGGGGGGGAAGGTAAAGGAGATTGTGAATTTTAATGTGAATTTAATGTTTTTATTACTGTATTGTTTACTTGAAATGCTGTTAGCCGCCCTGAGCCTGCTTCGGTGGGGGAGGGCGGGATATAAATAAAATTTTACATTACATTACATTGTGAGCCGCTCTGAGACTCTTCGGAGTGGAGGGCGGGATATAAATCCAATATCTTCTTCTTCTAGTTTTTGATGAAGGCAGGAGCTTTGGCTTTGAAATCTGGTTGGTCTCTGAGGTGCTCCTGAACTTGAACCCAGCTCTTCCTTCTGGGCATGATCTGTCCAGCATGGGAGGGGCTAGGGGGGGCATTTCTCCAGCCCCACTTCAGGCCCGAAGGTTGCCAAGCCCTGTTCTTGAGACAAAGGGGAAAAAAGAGGAGGAGGAAGAGGGAGCTGTGGCCTCTCCAGAGCCAGTTTCGGTAGGAGTGTAGGCCAGCAGAGCCCAGCAGCCCCCTCGGATGCACCAGACGCCTCATCCTCCCTCCTGGCTTTGTGCACCTTCCTGCTTGGATCCCATGGAACTCCAGACCAGAACTAAGGACTTGAAGGGCTGCTGTGAGCCTGACTCCTGACCAGCCGCTGTCCCCTAGCCTGGCCCACCCTGTGGGGCTGCCTTGAGGTGTGGGGGGCTGACAGCACAGGCTCCCTGGGGGTAGGACATGGGTTGACACCTGGGAATCAGGAGACTCAACAGCCATCCTGTGATCTCGTGCTGATGGGAGAAGAGCTGCGTCTTTGCCTAAGAGGCATGGTCCTGGAATGGAGACGCCCAATGTGACCCTTTCTCACAATACAAGAACTCGCGGACATTCAATGAAATTGCTGAGCAATCAGGTTAGAATGGATAAAAGGAAGTCCTTCTTCACCCAAAGGGTGATTAACACGTGGAATTCACTGCCACAGGAGGTGGTGGCGGCTACAGGCACAGACAGCTTCAGGAAGGGACTGGATAAGCATACGGAGCAGAGGTCCATCAGTGGCTCTTAACCACAGCATATTGTTGGAACTCTGTCTGGAGTAAGTGATGCTCTGTATTCTTGGTGCTTTGGGGGGGGGGGGGGCGGGGCAACAGTGGGAAGACTTCTAGTGTCCTGTTCCCACCTGTGGACCTCCTGATGGCACTTGGGTTTTTTTGGGCCCTGTGTGACACAGAGTGTTGGGCTAGAGGGGCCATTGGCCTGATCCAACATGGCTTCTCTTATGTTCTTATGATGCCTAATCCAGCATGGCTTCTCTTAAGTTCTTATGTCTGGGGCAGTGATGCTCTGTATTCTTGGTGCTTGAGGGGGGCACAGTGGGAGGGCTTCTAGTATCCTGGCCCTACTGGTGGACCTCCTGATGGCACCTGGGTTTTTGGCCACTGTGTGACACAGAATGTTGGATTGGATGGGCCATTGGTCTGATCCAACATGGCTTCTCTTATGTTCTTATGCTTGAGGTAATGATGCTCTGTATTCTTGGTGCTTGGGGGGGACACAGTGGAAGGGGTTCTAGCCCCACTGATGGACCTCCTGATGGCACTTGGGTTTTTTTGGCCACTGTGTGACACAGAGTGTTGGACTGGATGGGCCATTGGCAGCAGCAGAACTTTGGAACACCCTCCCAGAAGCTATAAGGGCCCTGCGGGATTTGTCTGCGTTCCGCAGGGCCAGTAAGACCGAATTGTTTAAACAGGCTTTTGCGGTTTGATCGAAAAAGGGCTGCCACCGGACATCCTACAGAATGCTGGTGATCATAGTCGAGAAGTCACTCCGCCTATACTGGACTGAAATAGCGCTATAGAATGGTTTTAAAGTTGATATATGTAAATTATGGTTTTATATGTTTTATTGGATTGATTGTTTTTATAATGTTGTGAGCCGCCCTGAGTCCGCTTGCGGAGAGGGCGGGATATAAATGCGAAGTAATAAATAAATAAATAAATAAAGAATGTTGGACTGGAGGGGCCATTGGCCTGATCCAACAGGGCTTCTCTTCTGTTCTTTTGTGACACAGAGTGTTGGACTGGATGGACCACTGGCCTGATCCAACAGGGCTTCTCTTCTGTTCTTATGTGACACAGAGTGTTGGACTGGATGGGCCATTGGCCTAATCCAACATGGCTTCTCTTCTGTTCTTTTGTGACACAGAGTGTTGGACTGGATGGACCACTGGCCTGATCCAACAGGGCTTCTCTTACGTTCTTATGTGACACAGAGTGTTGGACTGGATGAGCCATTGGCCTGATCCAACATGGCTTCTCTTCTGTTCTTTTGTGACACAGAGTGTTGGACTGGATGGACCACTGGCCTGATCCAACAGGGCTTCTCTTACGTTCTTATGTGACACAGAGTGTTGGACTGGATGGGCCATTGACCTGATCCAACAGGGCTTCTCTTACGTTCTTATGTGACACAGAGTGTTGGACTGGATGAGCCATTGGCCTGATCCAACATGGCTTCTCTTCTGTTCTTTTGTGACACAGAGTGTTGGACTGGATGGGCCATTGGCCTGATCCAACAGGGCTTCTCTTACATTCTTATGTGACACAGAGTGTTGGACTGGATGAGCCATTGGCCTGATCCAACAGGGCTTCTCTTATGTTCTTATGTGACACAGAGTGTTGGACTGGATGGACCACTGGCCTGATCCAACAGGGCTTCTCTTCTGTTCTTATGTGACACAGAGTGTTGGACTGGATGAGCCATTGGCCTGATCCAACATGGCTTCTCTTCTGTTCTTTTGTGACACAGAGTGTTGGACTGGATGGACCACTGGCCTGATCCAACAGGGCTTCTCTTCTGTTCTTATGTGACGCAGAGTGTTGGACTGGATGGGCCACTGGCCTGATCCAACACAGCTTCTCTTATGTTCTTATGTGATACAGAGTATTGGACTGGAGGGGCCACTGGTCTGATCCAACAGGGCTTTTCTTATGTGATACAGAGTGTTGGACTGGATGGGCCATTGGCCTGATCCAACAGGGTTTCTCTGATGTTCTTATGTGACACAGAGTGTTGGACTGGATGGGCCACTGGCCTGATCCAACAGGGCTTCTCTTATATTCTTATGTGACACAGAGTGTTGGAGTGGATGGGCCATTGGCCTGATCCAACAGGGCTTCTCTTTATGTTCTTATGTGACACAGAGTGTTTGACTGGAGGGGCCATTGGCCTGATCCGACATGGCTTCTCTTATGTTTTTATGTGACACAGAGTGTTGGACTGGATGGGCCATTGGCCTGATCCAACAGGGCTTCTCTTATGTTCTTATGTGGCACAGAGTGTTTGACTGGAGGGGCCACTGGCCTGATCCAACAGGTCTTCTCTTCTGTTCTTACGATGCCTCCGCTTGGCACCAGAACACCCTCTTCCAGCAGCAGCTGGTGGACTGAGGCCTGCAGTGCCATGCCAGCCTCCCCTGGATCGGCTGTGCAGCTGCAGATGCTGCTTGGCTCGCTTCGCCTTCTCTGGCACTGCTATCGGCTGCTAATCGCTGGGTGTCCCTGCAGCCAGCCCCCCCCTCCTGCCCCCGGTTGTGCCGTAGAAGCAGCCAGCAGGATAAGCAAACATCCTGTCCTGTCCTGAGCGGGCTTCAGGCTCTCCGGCTCGTGTTC